>NC_086197.1:73066307-73367140 GCF_035770615.1 Melospiza melodia melodia
CCATAGGGATACTTATTCTCTTTGCTCTCCACTGCCTCAGCCTGTCAACCTGAAAACTTGTCTATAGGTATGGAAAGGTCCTCAGGCCACAGGCAAAAGGTTATTCAGGCACACCTGCTCTGCTGAGGGAGAAGCGCTAGAGACAGCTTAGGGAAACATGCTCAGAATGCTGGCAGCTATGAAGATTTTCCCCATCGACTGTATTCAGCTTTGTTACAAGTCCAGCACTCAAGTCTAGTTCAGAAAGGGTCCTCACCATCCATCTTACTGGGCTTAGAGTTCTGAGTCCAAACCTCCTTCTTAATTACATGCTCCAGGACTCTTTGAATAAATGACATTTTTCAATAGTCCAGCTCTGGAAATCAGTGTATGCTCCTAAATAAAGATGACAACAAAGGATTGTTTGCATTTGCAAAGAAGCTTCTCTGGTAGAATTATTCATTTCTGTGAACTGCTTTTACATATTTTATAATTAATTATACACTTAATTTTATCTGTTTAAGAAAATTAGAGAATGAAGTATTTGGAAAGCAGTAGAATAAGTTCAAGAGATTTAAAATGCAAGAGAAGTCAGGCAGCTATACCTAAAAATTTTAAACAAAATTCTACCCTTTTATATTTCACTGTTGACATTTTTTTAGACAGTCACATTTAGTTTTAACTTCTAATGATTTCTTCTTGTTGATTTTATTTTAACATATTTTATGGTTTATTTCTTATGACATCTATTCATATATATGTGTAAAAAGAACATTTATTTATAATTGATGATATAAATTTATATACTGAAATATACACAAGGCTAAGTTTCTTCGCTAGATCTCTTTTGATCTTATTTTTAAAATAGTATTAGTTTACAAATAAGATGCTAGTCCAAGGGTTTAACATTGCCCCAGGAGAATTAGTCACTGAGGAACACATTGCTCACAGCTGCAGTGAAATATCTATCACTGAAAATTTCAGCACTTTTAATTCCATCTCAGTGACATCAGTGGGATATCTGAAATATTACTCACATGTGGTACTCAGTAAGGGCATGTATGATTTTATGAAAATTCTAGAAAAGTAATTTTGTGTTTATCATTAGCAGTTTTTTCTAACAAAAAATCAGAACAAAAAAATATTACTGTTGTAACATGGTGCATTTGTGGTGGAATTTTTTTTCCATTATGATTACAATAAGACGTAAGTTTCCCAAAGTTTAAAATGATCAGCAAACCTCTTCCTGTTTACTTTAATTTATAGAAAATGATCAGCAAACCTCTTCCTGTTTACTTTAATTTATAGCTTCTTTCTTGTAATCTCCTCTGAATTGGGAAATTCATACTGTAGCAGTAGCTTAGCCAACCTTATGGAGACTTTACTGATAATTTCCCAGAATAACTAGGTTGGAAGAGACTTTCAAGATCATTGAGTCCAACCAAGCCCTAACACCTCAAATAACCATGGCACTGAGTGCCACATCCAGTCTTTTTTTAAACACATAAGTCACTCAAAGGGTAACTCAATTATTGAGCATCTGCCACTCAGTGAAATACAAGGTTTCTTAATCACCACTGCCACACTTATGCCCAGCCTGACCACGCACACGTGAGACACCACTGCTTTGACACTGCACGTATGTGCCAAGGTACACAATATCCCACACTGTGGCACTGTGCCTTCTCATCCTCAGATCCTCATACCTCAGATGGTAGGATGCTGACAGTGTTGTTGGTATCTTTCTAGAAGATTGTTTTTTCTAATGCTCAGGTCAGTTCTGTCCACGGAGAACCGTACACTGAACTATTTGTCTTGTGGCAATGCTAATGCATTGCACCCTTGCATCCTATTTATTTCCTCTCCACAAGCTGAACAGGAATAGAGAACACAAATGCAAGGCCATCCCTGGATCAGAAGTTCCTTCTCTGGAGATTACAGTACAGTACTAGGAAAGTATCTGAAGACTTGACATATACAACTCTCTGCCCTCCTAAATATTTTGTTTTATAGATTGAAGAGTGTAGAGAGGTTAGTGTAGAAAGAGTGAAATTACTGAGAGGAGATTACTAGGCTTCAAACATGTGAGGGAAAACAACAAAAGAAAGACTTCACAACTGAAAACATTATGGGAAATGTATGCTGAATGTTAGCTTAGCTTACCCTAGCAAAAACCCACTTGATAAAGTTACTTAGGGTCAAAAGAAGAACCACGACCATTAGGAAACTGACAAACCTGAGTTTCCTAGTGTTCACTGGCAGGGGTATTTGAAAGTAACATCTTCATTTCAGAGACATCCCAGACCATGTTGCCTCAATGTCAGAGATGTTCAAGAGGCCACAGAAACGTTTGCTTGTACAAAGTTCTCCAAAAGGATTCATACCAGAATCCCTTGCAGTTTCTTCTGATTCCATATTAACAAGATCAAAGCGAAGAGTGTGCTGCAGACCATTGTTCACCCATCTGGCCAGCTGGTGCACAGGACTGGTGTTTGTTGTAACCCCTGCTGGGATGTAGCTGGCACCCAGCCCATTCAGATGTACAGGCTGTGTGCTGCTGTTGGAACCAGCCTGCTCTTTGATGCTCCAGCTCAGAAAGTCAGACATTATTGGCAAACATAGCTATTTCAAGTAACCACTTGAACAGCTGTGGTAGTGGTGCAATGTGTGTTTGGCCAACTCCTCACTGGGATAGTGCTTGCTTATTTTGTTGCATATAATCATTGGGAAAGTAAGAGGCAGTAGACAACAGAACGGAGGGACCAAGTCCAGATGACACTACAGTGTGCTATGACTCACTGGTTTCCCAATGATGGCAACGGGATAGCTTTGTGCAAAATATCAAGTGTTACTTGCTGTACTGCAACACTGGGTATTCATTTTGTGAGAGCTGGAAGCTCTGTCCTCCTGAACTTGCTCCCAGCTTTTTGTAGCCTACTCCATTCCTCTCCTTTAATATGTGACTTCCAAATGGGATATAGTACTTCGTCTCATTCCTCATCAGAACATTTCTTTCTTTCTTTCACATAGAAAGATCCAAGTGATATACCCCAAAAAGTTTCCTATATAGTTATTGTTGACACATATTTAGTTTGTGATGCACTACTAATCTTCCATTAGTATTAGTACATGATACTTCACTTATGCATAGCACTTCCCCTTTGGTTTATTAAGTCTTGTAAGATTTAACCTGTTTATAAATCCTTAGTAGAACTGGTTACATCAGCAGGAAACAAAGTAAACTATTACAAGGGCATAATAAAATTTAAAACTACAATTCAGATTTGTGATAAATTTTGCTTACTATTGTTACAATGATATTTAAGGTACTGTCATGGGTTGATGGTGGCCAGATGCCAGTCACTCACTCCCTTCTGCAGCTGAACAGAGGAGAAAAAATACTATATATGGGTTGAGATAAGGACCAGGAAAGAATCACTCATCAAATACCATCATGGGCAAAACAGACTCAACTAACAAAATCTGACAAGGATAATGAGAAGTAAAATAAACCCTAAAAAATGCCTTCCCCCCACCCCTCCCTCCTTGGAACTCTATCACCTACTCCAGTGGCTCAAGGAGGCAGGGAATGGGGTTATGGTCAGTTTACCACCTGAGGTTTCTCCTGCTGCTCTGGGAGAGGAGTTATTCTCTGGCTGCACCATGGGGTCCCTGCCATGGGAGACAGCTCTCCATGAACTCCTCCAGTGTGAGTCCAACTCACGAGCAACAGCTCCCCACAAACTGAAGCAATGCTTGTCCACCGCTATGGGCAATAGTCCTCCCAAAACTGCTGCAGCATGGGTCACTCTTCCATGGGGTGCAGTCCTTCAAGGACAGGCTGCTCCAGCATGGGAGCAGGGCTCCTCTCTCCATGGGGTCACAGCCTCCTCTTAAGCATCCACCTGCTCTCGTGCGGGGGTCCTCTACAGGCTGCAGTTGGATCTCTGCCTCCCCATGGACCTCCATGGGTTGTAGCAGCACAGCTGCCTCACCATGGTTATCACCAAGGCCTGCAGAAATCTCAGCTCCAGCACCTGGAGCACTCTGTCTCCTTCACTGACCTTGGTGTCTGCAGAGCTGTTCTTCTCACATATTATCACCCCGTTCTTCTCTTGCTGAAATAAAACTATGCCAATACTTTTTTAATCTTTCTTCTTAAATGTTAGCACAGAGGCATTATCAGCATTTCTGTTTGGCCCAGCCTTTGCTAGTGGCATGTCCATTTCTTGAGCCACCAGGGACTGGTTCTGCTGGACACGGAAGAAGCTTCTAGAAGCTTCTCAAAGAAGCCACCCCTGTAGCTTCCCCACTACCAAAACCAAGCCATACAAAACCAATATAGGTCCCCATTATAGAAAGATATTTGAGAAATATGTTCCCATATTATTCTATTTAGCTTAATGTGTATACTTGAAGGCAGACACTGAGAATCATTTGAAAAAACAGGGTCTACACTAAACTAGTCAAAAGGTTCTTTTTATACAGAAGGAGAAAATCTCCAGAGACTGATTCACTCTAAATTCCTTGATTGTCTATTTTAGAAAGGTAGTAATCACTTCCTGGATTTGTATTTTTCTACTGACTACAGAAGAAGCCAATACAAATGCTTTAGAAGAGATACCAAACTTCCAAATTGCTAAAATTACACAAGATGAGTCCCAGCTGCAGCTCATTCTCCCCCTAGAACAGACAATCAGACATAAAGTCTTTAAAGATTTAGGGCCTAACTCCCATTGATTTCTTGCTGTGAGATTCTTTAAGAAGTTGACTTCAAGGAGAGCTACACACCCAGAAGTAGTGAATACTTAACACTGAGACTGCAAAATACTGATATAAAACTTAAAAATTGGCCTGTGACTATTTAAGCAGATAAAGCCTTCAAGCCCTTTTTCCTGGGGCAACAACTTCCATCCCCACTGCAGAAAGGAACTTATGTTTGAACATCAGGTACCATGATCTCCCACGCCAGGGAAGGGCAGCAGGGAAGAGCCATAGACATCATTGACTGGAAGAGCCACTGCTAGGTTCAACAGAGCACTCTTTCAGATTCCCTTTTGGAGCACTTCTTGGCCTTTCTTACCACAAAATGTTTACTTATTTTAAAAGATTATTTAAAAACCCTCAACAAACTAAAACAACAGGTAGAACAGACCTGGCAGGTGTTTTATTACAGTAGCACCATCCTGAAATTACATCTACTTATTTTTATTCAAATTGAAAACATTTCAACTTGAGTGTTCCTTAATGACATAAAACTAAGTCTTTTTTTTTTCTCTTTGAAGTTACATCATTGTGGCTGTTGATTGTTTAATTGTCCTTCCAATCAAGCACTTAACTTCCTACTTAGCCCCACACAGGACATGACTTGAAGACATTAACAATCGTCACTAATGCGGATTGCCTTAGGATGTTTTAAGTTTATTTGTAATGGAGGGAAACACTCACTGTTTGGATGAATTCTATAAAAGCTGAACATTTTCTGCCCTAGGCAAAGTTTGCAGAAAGAGTTCATATGGTTTTTCTGGTTGTAATCAGTGCATTCAAATTATGTATAATTTGGTTTTCATGGTTTCACTGTTGGATCACATAAAGTCAATTATAATTACTACCAAAAATAAATGTCTGTATGCACCTTGGAATATTCACTGTGGAGTAATGATACACTAGAAGGAGATTCACAATTACTAGGAAATTATTTAAGAATATTTTATTATTTTCCTCAAATGCAAATGAAATAGCGATGGTTAATCACAGGGTTTGAAATAAATGGTCATGAAGTCTTAGTGCCACTATAAACTAAAAGTAGTATCAATTGCAATACCAAATGGGCAGAAGTAAAGGAAGGCAGAAAAGCTCTTCATTTAGAGTAATTTCCATGAAAAATATTCCAAGATATTGGATGTGACACACAAGGAAGTGAAAAGGCTCTTCTGCATACAATACAGAGGTTTTGTGGGACTCTTCAGTAACCTCCAGACAGGTGCCTGAGGCAAAACGTTCTCTTGCCTATTGCAAGGTATTTCATGTAGGCAAGCAGCCTCCACAAAAAGCATGTCCTGCTCCACTTTTGTTTTATAAGCAGGATGGGTCTCACTGGTTCATCTCTACCTCCAGCTGTGGTTTTAGAAAAAAAAAGTTGTTAGCCTTAAGATTATTATTTTAATGGACTAAATTGGTGAATCTCCAAAAGACATAATGATCTTGAAAGCATGAACTCTTCATTTCCTTCTCTCAGATAGCCCTAAACATCTTCTTTGACAACAAATAAAACTGAACTGTGAAAGTTTAGGAATAAATAGACAGGACATTAATTCTACCACTGCTCATACAGGGCCATTTACTGACAGGAAAGTAAATAAATGGGCCATTGCTTTCTATCTCACTCTATCAGAAGTTAGATGTGTCAGAGTGTAAGCAATGTTGTTCTGCTTCGCTTCTGCATTTTGCTGCTGAACCCTACCCAAATCACTTCATTTACCCATGAAAATAGAAAAATCTGAAATGAATACCAGACACAGATTTGGATTACAAGGTGATCCAGGAGTACATGGGGAGACTTTTAATTCCTGAGGTGGCCTTAGTGGACAAAATCATTTAAAATTTAGTAGATGTAACTGTTCAGTCCTTTTGACCTTCTGATATTAATCCTGCAAATCTAACTACACATAACTACATACAACTATATGTAATTGTCTGATGTAATGACTCGAGATTCCTTTGCAAAATGCATAAAAAACCTGTAATTAGATTAACTGAACTCTTACTAATGTTACGAAAGATGTTCTAATTTGAATTCACAACAGAAAATGTATAGTACTTTGTTTAGTTTTGCTGAATTTAGCAATAGGTAAATTATTTTTAATAATCTGCTAAACCCAGTCAGATTTAGGGTTGACTTTTTCTGGAAGTAGATTATTTGAAAGCAGTGCCTGATGTCAGGGCATAAATGATATGCAAAAAAATCATCATACTTACACAGCTTCTGGGTGTGTCTTTTGCCTGAAGTGAATACATATTTTAAACAACATATGTTTGAACTTGACTCTGACTTATAATCAAAGACTGAAAATGATACCATTAGAATCAAGCCATAACATCCAAAACAGTGGGTTGTATCTCACTACACAATCCCCTGTCCTCCACTACCAACTCATCCACAGGACTATGCTTGGTAGTGTTGTGGAGGAAACTAATCTCGTTTGCCAAAGAGAGAGCTTGAGAGTCTAGTTTTACAAGAATTCTTCTCTCCAGCCATGCTCCCCTCTCCTCAACATCATTGCCCCAGGTGACCTGTATTCAGGCTGGAAAGGAAAGGACCTGTCTTTGCATAACCACAAGGAAAGTCTCTTCCTTGTGCAGCTACATGGAAAACTGGATAAGGAAATTATTCCAGCTCAGAATTAAAGAAAGTATGTTTGTGTGTGTGTGGGGGGGGGGATATGACTATTTTTAAGGGGTTTCAGACATATCAGTCCCCTAATCCTGGTGAATCCACCATTATGTTAATGCCAATGCCAAAGAATGGTCACCAGAAGTTCCTTAGTACATGTGGATATAACAGGATAGATGAATGGGAGACCTCTTATTTTGATATAAGCTTACTTTTAAGCTTGTAAGATATAGTCCAGCCAAACTTGTGAAGGAGTGACGTGTATTTGCTCATGCACAGTCACAGTGCACACTCAACCTAAAACCAGTGATGAAGACACTCCTGGAACTGAGGGTCACAAGAGCTTGCAGTGCTCAAAGGAGGTGCAGAACCAGCCCCTGAAACTTCTGAAGAGAGCAAATCTCCCTGTGGGAAGAAAGACTTTCTGTCACGGACTCTGAAGTACACATACATATAAGCATATATAAGCATTGTAGGATTCATAATATTGATTATTTTGAGAAAAGAAGCTGCAAAGACAAATGAACTAATTTTCTGGATTGATTTACCTTGCTTAACTTAAACCAGCTTCATATATTACTAGCACTAAATATGCATTAGGTTTTTCTAAGGACACAGTATTCCCTGACTGCATGAGTGGTTTTCAAAATTACAAAACCAGAAGTTCCTGCCCTTTTCATCTCTTTTTTTCCCCTGCTTTTGTTTCTCAGATTCTGTCTTGCTCCACCATTCACATAAGCACCATATATATTATTGACTGCTATGATAAATTAAGTTCATAATGCTTTGTTTCTAACTTTTCTTTTCCTTGGATGTTAAAACTGACAGCTTAATGATTCTCTTGCCACCTACTAGTGAATCACCACCCTTACCCACACTCAAGATAAGAGAAGCTCACTTTTCCCAGAGAAGCGAGGCCCTTCGCTGTGCACTCTGGGAACTATAATACAAAGCTTAGTTACTTTAAATCTATTTTAATTTTTTTAGATCCTTCAATAATCACCTGGAGCAACATAAAGATCCTTCCTTGAATTTTTGATTACTTTGCAAAATTAGCAAGTACAGCATATCTTACCTATATGTAAATACAACATGTTCACTTTATCTTGGTGTTACAGTGTGAAACAATTGGACAGCTAGAACAAATGTTTGAACTTGAGAAAAGAAGCTTTCCCACTGACTTTCATGGAAACAGGTACAGACTAATCATGGATAGCTTCAAAAATCAAACTGGGCACTGTCCTGTTGTCTGTTTAGAACAGCCTAGTGTTTCACAGGCTTTGTTGATCTAATGTCACCCCAATGTTTTCCAAAGGAAGACTGGAAAAGAAACTGTAATACTGACATGCCAATGGTACCAGGTCAGTTTTCATATACTTTAAATAAAAAACAAATTGTAAAGACATACAAAGCAATTTCTATCCTATATTTTGTTCTTTTGCTGGTTTGCTTGCTTTTATATTCAGAAAAAAGTGTGTTCCTGCAGCATTTGTTTGTTTTCCCATGGTAATTTCCTTAAGGAACAGCAATGGTCAATGGAGCACAAGCTGACAAAACATTGCAGAGCTCTGCACACTCTATGCATCTGAAACAGTCATGCTGACAGTGGCACATGAATGTTTGTAGTTACTTAGTACTTGTCAGTCTTACAAACTCATGACTCCTGGCTAAAATGTAGTTTTGTTCCTTTAACAAAAATCCCTATATCATGAGATATACATGGAAACAATAAAAACTGGGACAAAGCTTCAGCCTTACAAACCTTGATACTGGAGCTGTCAAACTTCTTGAGGCTCCAAGTTCACAGATGTCTACCATCTTTCAGGTGCACCTATGAAGGTGGGAGGGAAAGCAGTGTTCCTGAGTAATTTGATGGCAGCTGCTCCTGCAGAGTAGGAGGGCGTGAAACCTTCAGTAATGGAATCCTTTGCAGGGTCCGCGCTTACATATGGAACTTGAACAATAGGTATTTACTTAAATTACATCGACTACCTCAGACATGTGGAATCTGTACGTCCTGCCCACTTCCCTGAACCTTTGGAGCCGGGATCCTGTGGGGAACATAATAGGCTTAATTACGGTGTCTGGACTAGCCATGTAGGACCCGGAAGGCAGGAGTTAACCTCACCTCACCTCACCTTTTACATGCCAGTGACCCCAGGCTTGGCTGGGAAGCCTGGGGCCTCTAGAGCAGCTTCTGGATTACCACGACATACACTACCTGGTGTGATGGCAAAGGGAAACCCCATGCGAGCGCGGCCATAGTGCCCGTGCCTCGGCCCGGGAGTGGTGGGTGACGCTCGGGGCACACAGGGCCCGCTCCCCGCTCCCGCCCGCCCATGGAGAGGCCGAGGACGGCAGCAAAATCCCACAGTAGCGCCCGCCGTGCTGCGGCGCGGGGCCCCGGGGCTGCCACCGCCAAGGCCTGGCAGCAGAGGGGCACGATGCTGGCCCACCCTGACTCGCCATCCCACACGGCAGCCCCGCGGGGCCCGGCCGCGGCTGTCACATGGCACGGGGAGGGGGCTGCGGCGGGGCGGGCCGTGCTCGGGGCTCCCCCGGCCGCGCGGAGGCGGGCTGAGGTGGCGGAAAGTTTGCGGAGTGGCTGGCGGCGGTGGCGGCGCTGCGGTCCCCTCCTGCTTTCTTTACTTTTTTCTACACACCCGTCTCCCACCGCCTTCCCCCATCAGCGGTCGCTCCGGGGCATGAGCGGCAGCCGCCACCCGCGCTGAGAAGCAGGAGGTCGTGCCGCGCTCGGCTCTGTCAGTGGGGCGAACGCCAGGGACGGGAGCGCGGGCAGCGGCTCCGAGCCCGCCATGCTCCGCCGGCCCCGCTCGGCGCTCGCCGTCCTCCCGGTGCTGCTCCTGCTGCCGCTGCTGCTGGGCGGCCGCCCCGCCGCCGCCCGCTGCCCCGCGCCTTGCCGCTGCGCTGGGCACCTCGTCGCCTGCAGCCGCCTGGAGTCGAGCCGGCTGCCCGAGCGGCTGCCGCAGGGGGCGGTGCAGCTGTGAGTATCGGGGCGGCGGGCTCCGCGGCGGGCTGGGGGCACCGGTCTGGGTCCGCCCGCCATCTTCTGCCCCTGGGGCTGCGGACGGGCGGGCTTTGAGGGGAGCGCGGTGTGGTGGCGGCAGCGAGGTGTGGGAGCGGGCAGCACTGGGGCTGCGGCCGAGCTGCCGAGCTGCCGAGCTGTCAGCGGGACAGCGTCCCTTGGGGCGGGCTGCGGCCCCGGACGGTGGCGGCGGTAAGCGCCCGGCTGAAATGGGCCCGGGAGCGCTGCTCAGTGTCGGAGAGGGCGAGGAAAAAGTTCTGTTGACTTTCTTAGGCATCACGTTAACGCTGATCGGTGTGTTGGGAAAGCTGCTATCGATTTTCTTCGTGCAGCTCTTCATTCCTGGGGAGTTTTGGCGCTGGCGATGGTGCGGGCCCGCCTGGGCCGGTGCCGCGCAGTGACCGAACCCAGGGCAGCGCGAACTCAAGTGCCAGCTGAGGAAAAGTTACTTTCAGTAACAAACTTCTATAGAAAAAGCATAAATTAGGTCAGCTGTCTAAAAGCTTGAAAATGGCCGAGGTACTTCTCACATTTGTTTTTAATAGCTTGTCACTGAAAGATCTTCTGTATTAGTCGTATTAATTTTCTATTACATTTTCAAAGCAGATCGAGATAAGGGCTTTAAAGTAAACAGGAAGACTTTCAATTAGTTGTGGCTAATTCTGTTCAATTGCCTCGTCTGGAGGTCATGCTGCTTTACTCATGAAATGTGGATGGCTGTATTGACACCATATGGAACTGAACACAGGCATGGCTCTGGGAGTTGAATATTTCCAGGACTGGTATACGAAAGTGTGAGGGGAAAGAAACTTTTTTTTTTCTTTCTTATGTGATTGAAACATAGAGACCTACTACTGCATCTGCTTTACATTCAACAACTGATTTTGTTTTCTATTATATTTCATTCCTCTGAGTTTTTTGAAGTGTTTCAGTACGCCCCCTTAAGTTTTCTGACAAAACCTAAGGATTTTGTTTTGATATAAAGTAAGCTTTATAGTTTAATTTCTTAGTTTAGCATACGTCAATGCTGTTGAAATTCAGATGAGGTAAATAAAAAGGGTAAAATCACAGAACTTTTCATTTTTTTAGAGTTGCCTTAAAATGCCTTAAAAAGCATTTTTCATTAGCGGTAATCCAAATTTGTTTTTTCCACTTATGTTCCCGAGAGACAATAAAACACATTGCAGGGCTTTTTTTGTTAGCAGGAGGGACATTTTTCTAATTAGAATTCCCTTGGTAGTGTAAATTGCCCTTATGTAAGTTCACATTCCTTTAAAAGTGTGAGAAAATAAGTTCCGCTTGTATAAATAAGCTTTGGTCTGTTGTAAGGAACCCTGCTGTGATTACTCATTGGACAGCTGTGTCACTTGCTTTTAAACTCACAGAGGTACATCTTTGTAGGTGTCACCAAACCATGTGGTCTGGCCGCTTTTGTGTAAATATTTCTTTTGTTTGTGACAAATGCCTTAGAAGTACCCAGCTCTTTCTTCCTTCCCCTCTTAATAAGAACAAGGAAGAGTGTGGCATTGTCTGTTACCTCCAGCTACCCCAGTACTTGGACCTGGGATTGTGCAATTTGGTAATTAATGAGTTCAGCTTTACATACGCAAAAAAAAAAAAAAAAGGTTTGACTAGTTTGGATTATCGTTGCAACAAACTGCGCATTACAAATTGTAAAAGACTGTTTATGAATTTTATTGCTATATGTCTGCCGTGTTTTCCATGAAACTCTATAGCGGGTATAGCCAAAGGCTAGTAGTTAATTGCAGGCTTTCCAGTCCTCTTGAGAAAACAGCAGCTTTTTTTACCACCTTCTTAACATACACAGGCGAGACCCCCAAGCTCTGCTGCCTGAGAAGGTCTAGGCCCATGTCAGGCTTTACACCTTCCTTTGCCCATCTGTGCTCACCCAGATGGAGAGCAGGTTTTTGAAACCCCTGCTGCATACTTTCATGCCTTTTTTTTGTTCACTCTCCCTGCTGAAATAAGAGTGACCTCAGAATGGACAAAGAGAGGGGAAAAAATGAACCTGACTTATGTCCCCTTCTTCTTGGTGGCAGGTGTGAGTTGTATGGAAGTGTCTTCCAAAGTGGAGTGTAAACGGGCTATAATTGCCAGCTTCACTGTGACTTTAGCTAAAAATGCCTTCTTCCATTACCTTGTCTTCTTGAGAGGTAACAGTCTGCTGAAAACTGTTAAACATTTTTAATGCTTTTGTGTACAGATAGTTTTGAAGTTGGATTTCCGTTTAATTCCAGGATGTGTATCCTGATATTGCAAGAATGTGGGGTTGTTAGAGCTGGTGGAGGAGGAAGAGTGTTGGGCATTGGCCAGAGTCCTCCATGTGTGCAAACTCCCACTGGCACTGCAGAACCCTTTGCCAGGTTCACTCAGGAATGCTAGAACTGTCGGTGGGGCAGGAGGGAAAGTCTGAAAAATGGTTTTCACTTGTGTTTGTATTACATCTTTAGTATTTACATTTTATAAATCCTCTAGTTCTCTACCAGAATTGCCAGAAAAAAAGCTGTATGGTTTTCACAGCTGTTTTTCAATATTTTCCAGACTAAAGCTTGAGCATAGCAAGCTGATTTATGAGTCACTTTGGATCAGTGTCTTAAAACAGCTACAGCCTGGCTTTTTGTTTTTCAGCTCTGCTGATTTCTGCTGAATTAGCAGCTCTATAGGCCCCAGTGGGACTGATTAAGGAACTGTTGCTGGATTTGCATTTTAAAATTTGACTTGGGGCTCAGGTTTCTGAGTTCTCTAAGGAAGAGGATGATAATTGTGACTAAGTGTTGTAAATTAAGTTAGAGTCTAAAAGTTATATCTATAAAATGTGTGAAGAAGCACTTACCTTCTCCCTCTATGCATTAGGCTTCCTTTCACTTTTTAATCACACAAACATTGATGTTCAGAGTTCTTTCAGCTAATCTTGGGACTTGTGAGTTAGTTACAAAAGATGTCACACAAACATAATGGAACAAAGAAAATAGTTTTTTTCATAGAACAGGTTCTTTGAGGGTAAAAACCGTGGCATGCTTGTTCAAGTAGAGACAATTCTACTAAATGTCCAATCACTCTATTAGAAATGTGAGCTGAAGAACGGGTATATATGCTTACTATTGCTATATAAAGACTTTCTTAATATGTATCTGATTTCTGACTTTTCAGAATATGTTCTATCTTCTATGACTTTTGAGCTTCTAGTAGCAAAAGTACCCACAGAGGGAAGTTTCTCCCCTCTTGTAATTTGGTTTTAACATACAAGGAAAATTCAGAAATGGAAAACACATAGTACTAATGTTTGAACAATGTCAGTTCCATTTCTCTGAAGGAAAAATAGAATTTAATCTTCCAACTTATTCTTCATACATGTTTTAAAGTATGTTGAGAAATGCATTGAACTGAAATAAACTTGTAGCTTTTCAACTGGGATGATAGATTTTTATATTTTAAAAAATTGTGCCAATCCAATGCTTGTAAGTTTGAAGAACTTCTACAGGCTTAAGCTTCATTTAGATTATTAGTAAAAGGCAAATATTTTAACTCTTGGTTTCACTTCCAACCACTCTGATTGAACTTGAAATGTAACTTGCAAGGCTTTTTTTACTGAATGTTCATGAAGTTTCCTATGCCAGTGGTACTGAAGTAATGTTTAATAAAAATTTACAATATGTGTTTTATGCAACTATTGGTAGACAAGCGTATATACTGTATGAAATAGGTAATTCAGTATTGTCTGGAGGGTTGGGCATTTTTTGTTGATTTTTTGCTTTGGGATTTTTTTTTTTTTCATCTTGTGTTTGACAACCTGGTGTAAGTAAACCATGCATAAGAAATTTCTGTGTATGTATTTTTTAAAGTAGGTGCTACTTGGAAAATGTGAATGTATCTTTAGTGTTAAAAAACAAACACCAAAAAAAGTAGTTTGAGACCTAGTGTTAGTTACGCTCACGGTTGCCTTGATAGACTCCAGATGGATGTGAGCTTAAGCTATGAGTGAAAGTGTCTGGCTCCAGTGTGGTGATCATGCACAGCAGTGGTTGTAATTGCAGGATTTTTATAGTTTAAGGACTCTGCCAGATTTTTTTTTTTTTAACATGTTTTAACTCCAGCAGAACAAATCTACTCACGTCTGTGACTGTCTGGTGGGTCCTTTAGGCAAACTTGCCTTAAATAAACCTTTTGCAGAGTTTTTAGGTGAAATGAAGAAATGCAGGTTTTTAACACTAATGTTGAAAGCTCTTTGTTGAAATAATTACTGATTCCTAAGTCTTGTCTGAAGCGTGAACAACAGTAACATGTTAGGCACTAACAGCCATAACTTAACTGAATTTTGGCTGTTTATTTGCATAGTTCTTATAATCCCTACAGACTAAAGCCAAATATTGAATTAAGTTTAAGGGCAAAAGCTGTCTCTACTCTGTCTTTAAGGACCAAGTTAGATTGCTGTCTAGATTTTTGTAGCAGCATACTTTTTCAGTATTTACACTTAAGAATGCAGTGTGAGAATTTCAAACCTGTGCAGCTAATGCCCTCAGATCTTATACAAAGGGATTTTTCTCCAGTGTATGGTCTGGAGATTGTTTGCACTAGATTTTTAAGTAGTGAAAGATGCACTTCTCTAACTTTAGTGTGGTTCACCTAATATACGGGAGAACTCAGAATCATAACGGTGGAACTAAAGTTAGTGGGCTTTGGAAAACATTGACACTGTATTGGTTTTCCATTGTTAAGAGGAAAGTCTCTAGGGGTTTAGACACCTGAAAGTCAAGGCACAGATATATATTAGGTGCTTGATTCCAGAGCTGAGTCTCTGAAAACATCCCTTTTGTGGCCACCTGGAGGTGGTGGAATGTGTTCCCCTCTGTAGGTGGCTCTCCCCCAGCCCTCGGCCCCTTCTTTTGTTCTGGAAAATGCCATTCACACCTGCAGCTCTGCCCTGTGCAGTCCTGGCTTGGGAAACCCAGCCCATCTCTTTTCCCTGCCTGTGGCCCTGAACCCGGCTCTCATGCCACAGCTCAGCAACTCGCTGGGCCTGGTCCAGTTGGCTGGCTCAGAGCACACCTTACAGCTGAGTGCTGGTGATACCCCTCATAATACCCATGTGTGCCTGGGATTATTTTTTATACTTAATTCTTATTACTGGGGGATTTTTTAATTGCCACCTGTAGAAGAGGAGCAAAAGTGATGATGAAACTGTCCCGACAACATTGAACGAGTCAGTTGGGAGAATCTAAAACAGAGTTTTACTATCCACATGTTCTGCTAAGGAAACCTAGCCTAGGTGCCTGGCTGGGTTGCAGAATTACACCTGTGTCTGAGGATGTTGAGTCGTGGATGCAGGGAAACTGGATTTCTCTGGATTTGTGGGTTTTCAGGGCTTAGTCACAGAGCAGAATGCCTAGCACAGCCCCTGAACTTGGCTTTGTTTAAGCCAGCTCTGGTCTGTGTGCAGCTGATATGCTGTTCATATGATATGCTGTTCAGCTTTCTTCACTTCTGGAACTGTGGATGGAGAGCAGACATGTCCATGGCAGTCAGAGCTGTGTTTGGCGTGCTCAGCACAGTTGACTCTACTGAGTCATCTCACCCAGAAAAAGTGAGGAATCATGTAGTTTCTACATAGATTCAACTTGAAATGACACTTCATGCTTGTGTGGCTTGATGAGGACCCTGGGTATGGTGGATGACTCTTAAGTGCTTAATTAGCATGGGGAATAGTATCATGGAGTGTGAGCAATTTTTAAAAAAAAAATTTGAAAAAAAGCACCCTTTACCTGTTACTATAGCTGCTCACTGCTGAGGTGCACTGATTCGTTGCTTTATGTGTCTGCATTACAAACACTCATGAGTGAATTAAGGAACTTACTGAAATAATGTCATTTTTGTTAGCTGGCTTGGATAAATGCAGTGTTTTAACTTGGGACAAATGCTTGCAGATGTCTGGATTGATGCTGGTGAGATAGTGATAATCTGTAGTAGGGGAACAGAAAAGTGCACGTTTTGGTGGATGAGTGACTGAGAAGGGGGAGGCCTTCAACAGAGCTAGTCATGGTCACAAGATGAGTTGTGGGTCTGTACTACTTGTGCAGAGGTTAGAGAAGTGCAGGTTTGAGTTCCTGCAGTTAGCTTTTCTGTCTTTCACTTTACAGTCACTCTTATTTCTGTTATATTTCCAAAACAGAAACATAAGGCTGAGGCTACAGCAAAAATTTCTTAGGCCTCTTGTATGATGTCAGGTGTTTTAGAGGGTAAAGATGCATGGCACTGTAAGGAAAAGTATTTCTTGTGGTCAAGAAGTGTTATATTTTAGTACCTGGCTTGTTTTGTAGCTAATGCTGCAAAGGTGTTAACAATTGTTTATAAGCTGCATCAATATATACTGGGATCTTCAACATGGCACAAGCTAAGGGTTCGAGCTGCTTCTACAAGGGTCATTAAGTATTAAGTGGTATTAATATCAACAGTATACAGACATTTTAAAACTCAGAATTAGCCCTTGCTATGTCCTTTTTCTTCTGCTATTTTTTAAGATCTCTGTTGAATTTAGTTATGTGGGAATGGTGTCTGGAATTTTGTGGAAGCATGAAAATACAGTTGTGATTTATGGGTGGTCCTCATTGTGTATTTGTGAGCTATACATTGCTTTTGAGATGCATGTGAAAAGAGTGAAGTATGATTAACCCAAAGAATGAGACTGCAATGACTATGGTTTTTGAATTTTCCTTGTTGAAGGAACCAAGAGGTTGTTATAGCCATATTTTTTGTTGTGAGAGTATGTGGGAAAGCAGTTGTTGGTTTATCTGAGTCAGAATCTTAAGATGTTTTCCATGGGTCCTATGTACATTCCAATGAACAGTTCTGTATTGTTCAGAGATACTAGGAATTCCTTTGACACAGCTAGCAGTGATCAAGGTATTTGCATTTGTATTTGTATATTTACACCTTGTGTAAGCAAATGAGTTTCTATTCTAATTTTGCTAATAAAAAAAATCCTTTTATGTACTTGGAGACAAGTGAGAACATAATTTGGATTGAAATTGCACTGCTTTACCTGATATCGTATGGCAAAACTGACAGGGTGTTTATTTTTGTAACCTCATAGGGACTTAAGTCACAACAAATTATCTTCAATCAAGACCAGTATCTTGGATCACCTTCATAGTCTTCAGGAAGTGTAAGTTAATTTGTCTTAATTAAAAACCATACCAAAACATAAACCCCAACCAAAAATACCCAACCTGTGTTTGTGTATGCTAATTGTATAGTTGTTTCTCTAGGGATGATTGCTTGAACAACAAAGATTCTTGCTGTTCTGATATTTTACATTAAGTGAAACTGAAATTATTTTTTAATTTTGAGGTGACAGAGTTCAGCAGTTTAGCAAGTCCGATGTACATAGTTCTGATTAAAATTAAAGCTAACTCTCCCTTTTGTAATATTAATAGGAATTTGAACAACAATGAACTGGAGATCATTCCAGATCTGGGACCAGTCTCAGCAAATATAACTCTTCTGTCTTTGTAAGTAAATCTTACTTTTGTCCCTGTTTAGTGGAACTAACTCTACCGGGTTCATGGAAGTATGTGTATTACAGAGATTAAAGTAAAATAATTGGAAATAGAGCAGCTTGTGGTTAGGAAGTCGATTATGTCATATTATTTAGTTGTTCTTTAAAATGTGTATAATTGAGCTTAATCCTTGTAGTTTTTGTGCTTCCCAAATACAAAGACTGCATTAGAATTAATTTATGTTGTGGTAGTACCCAGAAGCCTCAGTCCTGTTGTGCTAGGCACTGTATGAGCATCTGTAAATGTTACACAAACTTGTACAGTGCTGTCTTTAAAACAAGACTTATACTCCATCGTTATGCATCTTGGCTGAGATCCTGATGTGTTAAATCATGGCTGAATTCCATTAATGTCACTGGACAATACAGGGAAATCCTCTTGAGATGCAGCTTCAGCACAAGTATCTAGGTCAGAAGATGTTTTGCCAACGTTGTGAATTTTTTTTTTTGAGCCCATTTTAATGTGTGGCGCTTTTTTTTTTTACTGCAGTTAATACATAAAGTTATGACACATGATGGTGTCCATGTTCATTGCATTTCATGAAAGAAATGAGTAGGTTGCTTGGTGTTCATGTGTAATACAAGTATAATGTAAAAGGCATACAGAATCCATAACAAAAAAAGCTGATTTTAAAGGAAATCTTATTCCTGATGTTTTAATAATAAATTAGTTGGATTTCTTTTCTGTGATTAAGTTTCAATAAACTGTTGAAGGAAGATGTAGAAAAGTAGCTACTATCATACTGCTGGTTTAAAAAAAAGACCTGATTTTCATGTGTGGGATTTGTGTTTTATCAGCGGGAATCTAAAGTGTCTGAAGCTAATAATTTGTAGCCCTCTGGTCAAATCCTGTCCTTGAATACAAATTGCAAGTTACCTTTCTTGAAGAATCCTGAAGGGTTAAAACAATACAATAAACTTTGGAAAGCTGTTCAGTTAATTAAATTGATCACTATTCAATTGCTTACATCTGGTGATTTATAGGGGTTTGTTTTTACTCTAGGCCTAGGTCAGCCAAGTCAGCTGGTGCAGCCGCTGTGTCTGGGCTGCTCTGTTTGAATAAGAACTGAGTGACATTTGATACTGACGTGGTTTCTTACAGATCAGAATCAGAAAAGAATGAAAGAAAAAGCAGATGGTGTCTGACAAATAACTGTTGAATTTAAGTACTTATTTTATTTTGTAGTAGCTTTGGCATTACTTTTACACTGGCATAGCATTCTGTAGTTCAAGCATCTAATTGATCTAAAATTTTATTTCTTATAAATATATATATATATATGTTTACCACCTTGCTAAAGTCCTTTTTACCACAAGGCTAGAAATATTAGCATAATAAAGTGATTTATATAGTCTTGCTTTTTTTTCTGAATTCTCAGCATTTCTCCTTTTCATGGAAACTCAACAATTGTTGTTTAGAGGAAGCCAAAATCATTCTTTTGCAGCTGTGCAAAAATTTTGATATTCCTTTGAGAGAATAAATAATTTTCAGTCACTGTTGAATTGTTTGTTCCATATCTTTATGTCCTTATGTCCCTGACTTGGGCCATTTACTCAGGCAGTCAAACATGGAAAAATCTTTGCTATGCACTGTATATGCTAACACTTGAAAGAAAAATAAGTATTTTCTAAAAGCTTTTATCACGCTACTAATGCAGTTAAAGTTGCTCTTGGTGGGTGTTAGCTGGTTTTCATTCTAATTCTGTGTGCGGATAATGTGATTACTGAATGGAACTGTGCTACACTTAAGATTTACTACCTATTCTACAACTACAGCAGAGATTCCTGGAGTTTAGTATGGCAGAAATAATTACTTTAATGTTTTGTGTTAACTTACAAATTCCAATCTACAGTAGTTGAGATAATTGATTGTTCTATATCAAAACAGATGAACATAGAACATGAAAATAAATTGTGTTGTATTGTATTGTCCAAAAATAATTCATCTTGTCTCTTTTACATGGCTTTTCTTTAAAACCTAGCATAGAATCATAGAATCGTTTTAAGTTGAAAAAGACCTTTAGGATCAAGTCCAACCATTAACTCAGCACTGTCAAGGCCACCACTAAACCATGTCTGTAAAAGCCACATATGCACATCTTGTAAATACTTCCAGAGATGGTGGCTTAATCCCTTTCCTTTTGCAGCGTGTTCCAATGCCTCACACCCTTTACCATGATGAAATTTTAGAGAGCAATAAGGTCTCTCCTGAGCCTCCTGTTCTTACTGGTTGGATATTATTTATGTAAAGATACTAAATTTAATTTCATAGAAAATAGTATAAATAAAGAGAAATAAGCATATAACTGTTTGGCATAAAAATATATAAGGTATTGTGATAGCATAAATGGACAAATAATCTAATGATACTTGGTTTTTTTAGATGTGAAAAAATATGTGCATTTGGTTTTTCTGTGGTGGATGTTTTTTGAAGGGAACTGATTTAATGTATCTTAAGTCATGTGAAGAGAACACATATAGAACAATTAGGATATAAGTTTTAGAATCACTCTTTAGAGAAACATCTGATGACCTTCTCCAGGATTTTAAACTTTTAAAAAAAAGGAGGTTGTGAAGCCTTTCCAAAGCAAACCACTGTTTCCATGTTGAGTCTTTGTTCTGGCTTTTGAATGATAGCAGAAAAGAGAGTGATAGTCTTCTAGCTTTGATTCCACTTCTTATGAGATACATATAGGTTGGTTCATTACTACCAGTTGAAAACCCAGCTGGTTTTTATCCAAGGAATGCTGTAGAAGCGATACCCTCTTTTCTTGCCAATATCTGCATTGTTGAAGGAACTCTATTACAATATTTTTTTCTTGTGA
This sequence comes from Melospiza melodia melodia, assembly GCF_035770615.1. Taxonomy (NCBI): domain Eukaryota; kingdom Metazoa; phylum Chordata; class Aves; order Passeriformes; family Passerellidae; genus Melospiza; species Melospiza melodia. The sequence goes on from NC_086197.1 coordinate 73,087,124, forward strand.
AGAATTCTCACTGAACTGGGGAGCCTTAGACTCTTACCTGTTCTGAAAGAATTTTCTTGTCCTGCAGAGGAAATTATACTGCTGGTATGTCTCCACAATAGTGCAGGTATCCCCACACAGCCATGTATGTCTGAATTCTTTGAAGGATATAAACAAGCATGGGTGGATTATCATGTTAGTCCGCTTTCCATTTCTGGATCTTCCTCATTTCTAGCTATCTAGTTGATACTTTATCTAAATGAGATATTTACGTACTAATGAATTATTCAGGATAAACATACCCAGAGCAGGAAATGATCCCAGTCTGTCTGTAACATGAAACAGGAGTGCTAACATTTTGTTTTTACCAATGCCAGGTGAGGGTTTAGCATCTTGGGAATTCAGTATCAGGCAGGCACGCCCCCTCACCACCACCCTGGGAGATGTGTCAGTGTGAAGGAGTGAGTATACAAGGATATTCAGGCACACTCTCCTTACATGGCTGGAGATGTAGCTATGATTTTATTTGTGTGATGATTCTATTCTTGTGAGAGCTTGTGAGCCTCCTGGCAGTCTGGATACAACTGTGACCTATGTGGGTGGTAGTTTGGGATATATCTGGTCAGGGGGCCTAGGTCAGGTCTCTGAAAATCAAATTGCAGGGTGTTCTTTTTGCACAGCCACCAAACCCTTTTATATACCTTCTATAACAGAAGGCATGAAGAGAGCAGTATATGGAGGCAGGGAATTTCGGGTATTTGCCAGAGATTGTCAGCACAATAGCTCTAGCCAGGAGCTCAGGTCCCACACGTGCTGGCAACTCTCTTGAGGAGAGTATTGGATTTAACAGCTGCTTAAAACAGGTATATAATGTGCAGGCAGTACACCTGGTAGTGTATTTATCTAACCCTCAAAGTAAAATATATTAGAAGTTTTCTAAATTGCATTCCTGAAGTAAATGTAAAAACAATTTAATTAATGGAGAATTGCTTCAAATTTTTGTAGTAGAGAATTATTCATTTCTTGGAGAAAAAACAGTTTACTTTTTACGGGTCCAAGATAGATGGATTGCTTTTGTATCAGGTACAAAATTGGGCACTAATGCCCTCATTTCAGGAGAAAAAGTGAAAGTTCTGAGTATTCTTTCCATTCCCATGACATTGCTTATCCAAGATGTACCAGTTCTGTCCTTTTTATCCTAAAAGTCTGCCTGAACCAGTGGTCTTGACACATGAGAAGAAAACTAAATACTGCCTTTCAGGTCTATTGTAGTTGTAGTTTTGGACCTAGGGGAAAAATGCAGAAACAGATTGAAACCAAATGGTGTAAGTACAATAGCCTTGTCTAGAAGTCCTGTTTGGTGTTTTACCTACCAGCTACTATTTACATAGGGGTTTTACTTAAAAATTCTTCTGAAAATGTTAACTACTTCTGATGTTACTAGTACTTTATAAGGAAGAGACTGATTTGCAAATTCAGCAATGTTAGGTAAGATTTTGTATAAGGATATACAGTTTAAATAAGAAAAACATGCTACTTTTACTTGCAGAATTAAAAAAAAAAACGTAGTTGTATACACTGTCCAACATCATCAGTACACTGTATCCTTCAGTACTGTGACGTATGGAAGGTAGCAGTGACTATGAAGAGACAGAAAAGCTTGGAGTATTGAAGTATCCTGTCTCTCCAACTAGAATTTACTGTTCTTACCAAAACATGTGCGTAGAACTGGTATTAAAGCCCCCATGTTTCTTATTACCCACATCCAGGATATGTTCCATGCTAATGCACTTGTAGTCAGTAGAAACTAAAAGAGCTGTACGTGCCCAAGTCTTTCATGCATATAGTGAAATTCTAACATTAGACTAGTTTTCAAGAATGGAGTGTTTTAAATAGCCATGTAATTTTACATTTTATTGAATAGGAGATAGTTTATTTAAAGGCACTAGAGCATATGGTGTCGGTGATTCAAGTTGTTAGATTGTAAGGATTGATCACGTTAGTCTAGAACACAAACAAATACTTGGTTGTAGTAAAGTCAGAGAGGAACATGTGGAAGTTAAAGGGTGCATGAATGATTCACAGTTCAGGAATGTTTTTCAAGTCTTACAGTAATGTGTGTTTTATATTAGGTTCCTGCTTCACTACTCTTTTAGAATGTGAAATCTTCTGTTTATGAGAGACATAACAAAAATGTGACATGGTAGAGATTTTTCTATGCTGTGTTGGAGGAATCCTCCAACTCTATCTGTAGAGGAAGCCTTTAAGGCAGGGACTGTTGGACTGTTCACTTTTGAGTTCTGAGATACTTAAAAGTGCTGCCAAAACTGGGGCAGTTTTTTTGAAATGTGGCGATGTGTTTGTTAGACGATGGACAGAATCCACAAGCCACTTCTCTGAAGGTTTTGTACAGCCTTTAGTTTGTAAATGTCTTTATGTCAATATGTGCTGAATTTAAATTTACTGGCTTTGAAGATGTGTATTGTCCTGGATGCTTAAAATGGTAAATGAACAAAAAGTACTAACAGGAAAGGTCAGGAGGTAAAACAGGACAAAAAAACTGTAAGGTAGCCAGTCCTAGGTGACTGCACAGGTCACAAGTTTTCATAGTAAGAAAAACTATTGCAGCTTTAAATTTAGCTTTCTAATCAGCCACTACAAAATTAGCCTGATGACTTATCTTACTTTATGCACAAACATAGTTACTGAAGAAAAGTGGCAGTTAATTCCTTCTACTATTGTGAAGGGATTTTTTTTTAATTTTTTTAATTTTTTTTTTTTAGTATTGGTTGTCTCTTTCTGTTTAAAATGTGGAAAAGTGCATTTATGTGTGTGATTTGATAATGGGCATCCCAGATCAGGCTTCAGATAGTCATATTAAGAAATAAAAATCAGCTAATTGAAGCAAACACTCAAAGTAAATCATACATTTGTCCCATCTGACAGTTTAGAAATAAGAGTGATAGTTTGCACTTTGTGGCAGTAACTTAAACCCTTGTGAAAGGTCTTCAGTAAAGAGAGAAGGATAGGTATGAGAAGTTTGCCTCTGTGTCATCTCACAGTGGTCTGGGAGTGAAAGCTGTGTGTAAAATCCTGGAGAACACTGTCTCAGGAGGCAGTTAGAAAGCTGCAGTCACAAGAAAGATGTTTAGATGAAACTCCTGAAAATGAAAGCTTACATTCACTAGGAGCCTTTCCCCTCTATGCTTGCCAGAGAAAGTGGTATTGTTTGTTTATAAAGCTAGCAAACTAAACTGGAGTCTGGATCCCAGTATGAAGAAAACATTGGTCAAATATTTTACATCCTTGTCATCTCTTAAGCTACCACTTTATTATGGGAAGGATTAAGATTTGGATGCTGCCTGGAAGAGTTTGTTTTGAAGAAGGATTGAAAGAAGGGATAGAGGAATGCCATGCTGGGCTTCAGCCATAAGGCTACTTGGAGAATGTCCCAAAACTGAGAGTGGTGGTAAACCATGTGTGACTTGGTCTGAAGTTATGAGCAAAAAGCTAGAGCGAGGAACTTACTGGAATTAGTTCTTGCAGTCTGACACTTGGTGTGGAGACTTAAGAGGAAGTAAATGAAAGAATTTGAAAAGAAACCTGCCTTACTCAGGCTTACAGACATGGAAACTCAATTTTTATGACAGCAATTTAGGCTGAATGAGGGGAAAGAGAAGTACATAGAAACCCATAGTTTGTTGTAGCAAAAATTGTGTGAGTGAGAACCTAGATTAATGCTTTTGCAATGAGAATGGAAAAGAATGCAGATTTTATGAGCTATTTGCAGTGGATAAATCTGTCATGATTTTCTGATCAGAGTGGTAAAGCAAAAGGTAAATTATAAAGAATCGTTATGGACTACAAAAATAGAGAACACTTGTCTGATATGACAGAATGGAAGAGTGGCAGGAATTTTACAGAGCAGTGGGGCATACGGAAAATGGAAGAAGTGAGAATGAAATTCTATTGAGAGGTCAGGCATAAGTTTGGATTTTATTTTAGAGAATTGGTGGTGGTGATTACAATAAAGCAGTGAAATCACTTGTGCCTTGAGTGAAAGAAAAGTGGATGGGAGAACATTGCTCACCTTGAATGATTCAAGTTAGGGGTACATCTAGAGGGGTGTGCAGTCTAATCTGCCTAGACTTTGGTCTGCACCCTCTAAAAGGGAGGATTGCTCTGTAATGATAAAAAATAGGTGTTTTTACTTAGGAGCTCTGTACATTAGATTAGAAAGATGATGTATAATACTCTAGGGAACTATACTGATTTTATCTAGATCATATTTAAAGTTTTCCAAGATTTTAGCTTTAACGAACTGTCACACAGCTCACCAAGTCTGCAGCGGGCTATTCCTGTTGTCAGCTTTTGCCAAAGTAGCTATGCTTGAATTGCTTTTGATTCAGTTGTTAAAATAAAGGGATGAACTTACACATTCACTTGCCTATCACATGCTAGGTAACTTGTGATTATTTTGGAAAAGCCAGAAAACTAAATTGGAAACAGACATCAGGGTATTAAGAAGAGAGTTTGGAAGAAAAACTTAATTAGTTGCATATTGGTACTATGACTGGAATCAGAAGAGAATTGTTATGGAAGTATCATGTGTTTGAAAGTTTGGATTTGTCTCTTCTTTTTGATGAGGAAAACGTATCTGATCACTGTCAGTCTGCATCTTTTCCCCTTTCCCAGTTTATGTTTGATTTGGGAACCAATAAACCTTTGGTTTCAAGTTTTGGACAGGGTATCAGTATCCTACAGAGTTCTGAGTTTTCATTTTCTGTTATGCCTGTGTAATATAAAAACACGAAATAGAAAAACAGAGTCTTTCTGACATCTGGCTTGAAAGAGGAATGAGAGGCATGGATAATGAAATGGAGACCTTCAAAAGAAGGAACAACTGCTTGCCACAAGGAAGGCAAGAAGCTCATGTGTGAGAGAGGTATCAGACTTGTAAACCTACCAGTGGAACTGGAAGTGAGCCAGAATCTAGGCTCTATTTCTGCTGATTTTGTCTTGGAGAAAAACAGTTTCACTAGCAATACTTCTGTGACTAACACTTACAAATATTAAAAAAAAACCAACAACCCAGACGTTCTTAATTCAGTCCAGTTGGGTGTCTTACTTGTGAGAAGAGCATGTAGTCCCATTCATATCAGAGGCTGCTTTTTGGTAAGGGTAGTGTTCAGCTTTAAAATTCACTATTTTAATAATGTAATTGTTCATTACAGTGTTGCCCAGTATTCAGATGAGTAGAAATTAAAGAAAAAAGAACATTTTTGCTCTTCCTGAAGTAGTAGTTACTGAGGCTCTTCTAATAAGAGTTTCTTAAAGTTGTCCAGTCTTATCCTAAAAGCCACAAAGTATGTGTCTTCCAGCACTTCCAATTACAGTCTTGATTCTTTGTATTTAATATAATTTGTTTTTTCCCTTTTGCTTCAGTTTTCTTCCACACAGTGTGTTTACATCATTGCTCCCAAAGGAATTTGGGAGGGGAGGAGGGGGACTGCAAGAAAGAATATGCCAGCTATATGAATATGATGTCAGCTAATGAATGAAGGGAAGAGCAGGTGAAAAACCCAGAAAAATTTAAAAGGAGGCTGTGAGTTGTAGTGGCATGCAGTGGAGACCGCTCAGGACATGCTCAGATGTGGACAGTCATGTCGGTTTTGCACGACTGATATGGCTGCCTCCAGAAGCTCTAACCTAGTCAGACCGTGCATCTATGAAATGTCGTGTCTTGGCCTCAGCACTGGTCAGAAAGATGCATCCAGTCCTAGCAGAAGACTTTTTTTTCCTCTTTACTCTTGTTTTCCAATAGGAGATTCCACAATGGTTTAATTTGTCCTTTTGTAATTCAGATTATTCTGCTTCTCAAGGTTTAGTTGAAGGACAGAAGGTACTGTATTAGTCCAGTTATACACGTATGTTAAGACAGTTACTTTGCATCTAGCAATGATGCAGAACAGGTTGCATGGACTCTTCTCCAAAATTATCTTTGTTGTTCTTGTTCTTTACTAGCTTGCTTCATCTCCAGGCTCCTACACATACTCTTTGCCAGTATAGTAGGGTGAGATCCAACAAAGAAGTTTTCAAAACACTGCAGATCAGGATACAGCTGGAAGAAAAAGTTATACTGGAAGTGCAGGAGTGTTTTTTTGTGCTGAGATTTCGAAGAGAAACAAAAGACAAGACTTCAGGTCCTAATCTGTTCCTGCCTTGGATTTTCCATGTTACAGTGTGCACGATGAGTTACATCTCATCAGGACCATGAAGCTTAGGTGGATATTTTTCTTAAGTAGAAAACATTTCCTACTGACAATCTTAATCAAGAGACAGTATGACTGTCTCATATCTTTAAAAGCTGGGGGGTGGAGGGGAGGGGGGGGGTAGATGTTGCAGCATTTAAGAGCTTTTATATCTGAAAGGCATTAACTGGATGCTCAACAAAATGAATACAGAAGTTTCTGACCTGCTTTGTATTTCCCCAGAATAAGGAAAGTAAAAGTCATTATGTCATATACATGGCAGCTGGTTATATAGAATGAATCTTAAGATCAGGATTAAGAGGGCTGTTACAGGATTTCTGGCCTATTGGTACACTTAAAGTCATGAATGTTGAGAAGGAGAACTAAGATTTCTCATACCCATAATGAAAAACTGGTATTCTTCTTAAGCTGGTACTCACACTTTTACTTATGTAAAAGTAATTGAATCAAGCTGTATGCACTCCTGGTCAATGGTTTGTGGGGTTTTTTGCTGCAAGTCAGGATATAAGCACTCAAATTGCAAAAGGCACGTTCAAATTCAAGTAGATATTTTTGGTGGGTTTATCTGCATTCCTTGGTGCTCCTGCTGCTTTAGCTGTAACAGGAGAAATTATAAGGAAGCTACAGCATGTTGCTGGTCCTTCCACATGAAGAAATTGTTATCATTGCTGCAGGTTTGTTTCTGGCCGAGCTTGATGTGCTGGTTTTCTTGTTGCAGGGAATCTCTTTCTCTCATCTTGCCTTGAGGGTCTGTGAAATTAAACCAATGGAGTGTATGCAGCTCCTTTTATCTGAGCACAGCAATAGTACCGTTCACAGGAAAGATTTTCTTTTGGCTTTTTTTACCCTCACCCTCCTCTCAGTGGAAAAACTTTTATGTCATTGTGTCCACATTTGTGCTCTTTGATTCTGTCTTGACAGTTAGATAGGCTTGTGTTTTCAAACATGTCCTTCTTGACTAATTTTGATGATGGTTTGGCAGTTATGAGGAGGGTGATACACTGTTCTTTTCAATCTGCTTAAGTGATGATTATGAAGAAAAATCAAATTAGAGTTAAACTGTCTCATTTTAAATAAAGTTGGGTCCTAAAGTAGAACTATTTGGATATCTTCAGTGCTGAGTAATCTTCCAGGTGTAAATTATTATATTTACATTCTTTTGAAGAGAAACTGGACTAGGAGCAATAGGGAGTGAACTGTTCAGCTATTTTGCAACTGAGTAACTTCTACAAATATGATTAAGCAGGATGGTGCATTGAGGGCTGGTTTGATTTTGACTGTGTGATGGACTAGGACTACGATGTGTAGTGCAGTTTCAGTGAGCAAAAGAAGTTGCTTGTAACTCCTCAATATGGCCTTACCATCTCAAAAAAAGAAAAATGTTCCTGAAGCAAACAAGCTGCAGGTTTTTTGTTTGGTTTTGTTGTAACTCGGTCTGTGTCAGGTAATTTGCCAGTTGGTTTAAGTGCTACTCTGAAGATGGTGTAAGAGTTTTATTTGGTTCCATTAGGTCCAACTAAAGTTTGTAATACAGGGGCTATTATCCTGCCAGTTGTGAGGAATTTCTGTTTTATGGAGCAATGCTGACACAAAGACAGTACTGTGCAAGCCGTCTTATAACTGAACACTTTCACACTGCAATTTAGGAGGCGAGCAGCTCAGGAAATTGCTGGCTTCTGCTGGAGCACACTTTTACTGCAAGGAAAATTTTATTCGTCACTCAAGTAATTGGCAGTTTTAATACCTTGTTAGGAATTACCTTGTAAACAAACTAATGCATAAAGGCAAGGCTCTATGACCTGTTATGTTATCTAACTCACATTCTTATTTGGCCAGTGGAACTGACACAGGGTGGTGGTGTTTGTTGTTGTTTTTTATTAAAGTAATTTGTTTCCATTTATTATAAATACTTTCAGCTAAGAGTTAAAAAATGCAGTGTACCTATACCAGACAGCCTAAGGAATTGAAACATGACACAAGCTCAGCATTGGAGGGGCTGCAGGATCACTTACGCATTCCCATATGTGGTCAGAAGGCCCATTAATCTCACTTCTGGTTCAGTTTGTGAGTTAGGACTTTTTTGTCTTGAGCAGTAGTTCCCCCACACCCCTTGAATACATGAGAGTTGTCCATGTTGTCCTAATGTGTGGCTTACTATTTGATCCAGAGCAAGTATTTCCATTAAAGGTAAACACTTTCCAGAATTAATATTCTTGTTGATAGTTTTCCTAAAATTGCTTTTGCCTGCAATCTCTAGGATCTGGGAAAAGCTCCTAAATCTTGGTAATTATTGAGCAAGATTTAGAGTGTACCACAGCTAGAATGACTTGAACTCAACAAGGTAACAAGAATTATTTCAGGTTACATTTGTTTAATTGGTTGGGATCTGCTTTCACCTGTGTAGTGGTAGCCCTGAACAGTAATGCTGCTGATGTGTGGTGTATGATTCTGTACATCATGCAGCTGAGGTGCAAAAACTGGTAGGTTGCTGGATATGAACATGAAATAGGGTCACTGGAAAAAGTTCATGTGTGAAAGATGGGTGTTCCTCAGAACAGACTACATTACCCACATCTTCAGATTGTTGCATACTTTTTGTTGTGGAATTGGGTGTGATGCTGAGCTGAAGTTTGACCAGACATGAAGCCCAAAACTCCTGTAACGACCTCTAATATGCAGAATTTTTGTTCTTTGCTAACTCATTAGAAAAATCTGTAGATTGGAATACTAGGTCTAATTCCATAATTACAGAATGTTTTTCAGGGGGCTGTGTTGTCATCCATTCTTTATAATCTAGCTCTGTGTTTTTTTCTGGAAATTTAGATGGACTTCTGTGCCAAGGAAGTTTTCAAAAAAACCCAAGCACTGTGTTTTGCTACTATGATATTAATTTGCTTAAAATAGAAAACAGCTCTAACTTTATTTCATTAAAATGCTGTGGTATAAAGTTTCATGCAAGTGCCAGATATTTCTACTGTTCAGAAATAGGTGATTATAGTGTTTTGCATCTCTTTTTAAAAGCCATGAATTGCAGTAATTGGATTATATTGCATTTTTTTCATCGTTTCCTGGAATTATATTTCATGAAATATTAATGAAAATTTATTTAGGCTATTTCAGTTTGTGATTTTGGATTAATATTATGCATAGAGAACATACCTTATTGCTTTTCTGTAATTCAAAATTATTTTCAAGTAGAGGAATTATGAACTAATATTTGCCAGGGTTGTGTAGTTAAGATGTTTTTACTCTGGAAATGACATTTTGACTACTGCCCTTAAATATCAGGACAAGTAACAAGATTGCCAACATTTTGTCTGAACATCTGAAGCCATTTCAGAGTCTAGAAACTTTGGACTTGAGCAACAACAACATATCAGAGCTAAAAATTTCATCATTTCCATCATTACAACTCAAGTATCTGTAAGTAGATTTTTTTTCTTTTAGGTTACTTTCAAATATCTTGTTGGATAATTTAGATTGGCAGCTGTTTATTAAGTATTAAATCTTCTTTTAATTAGAATGACATTAATATTCCTACCTGTCTAGTTTAACATAAGCTACTAACTTTGAGTTGTTACAATGAGATGTTTTAATTCATTAAAAAAAGCTAAGGCCATTATCTTGAGATGAAACAAATAGATGTGTCTCTTGAGAGAAATAATTATGTGATAAAATTAATTTAAGTTCCCCATGGATAGTCTAGTTTGTATTTATATGGAGCTGGATAGACTTCTTGTGAATACACTTCAATTCTTATTCAGGAATATTGGAATGCAAGATAGACTGACTGATAAAAAAGTAACTGGATTGCCACATATTATTTTCTTCCATTATCACACTCTGGCAGAGTGGAGTAAAATGATGGTGGTGAAATACTATTTGACTATAGAAAAAGCTGTCAAGAGCTCTAATTAATATGAAAAAATCCATTTATAAATGAGTAAGCCCCACAAGAGCTTTGTGTTTCACTTTTTGGTGTTAAGAATTTATTAAATAACTGTAAATTTAACCTTCTAGACGTTGTTTCAACAGGTATATTAACAGTAACCGAATAACCTCTATGGAGCCTGGTACCTTTGACAATTTGTCTACCACACTTCAAGTATTGAAACTGAACAGGAACAAAATTTCAGCAATTCCTCAAAAGATGTTTAAACTGTCCCATCTGCAGCACCTGTAAGTGTAACCTACAATTGACTAATTGTTTTCAGATTTTCCAAAGCACTGGCAGTGCTTGAACTTTAGCCTTTAATTTAACCAGAGGCAGAGTGAGACAGACAGAGAAAACATATTACTGCAACCCTTACTAACTGCAGCATTGTACTGAACAAAACTAGTCTTATATGTTGGTGAGATGTGAACAGTCTTTGTGTTTAAAATTGTGTTTGCCTATTAAAAGTAAAAAAAAAAAAGACTGAAAAAGGGGTAGGAGCAATATTTCTGTAATAAAGCATCAGGAAAATAGTAAGTAAAGTAAACTTATATAGGTCACTGCAGCAGTCATTTACTTTGTGCTTTCACAGTGGAATGAAGGAAATTAATTTTCTTTCAAATGGCATGACAATAAGCAATATGCTTGAATAAATAGACCTTCAGCTTTACTGACACAGTGCTGTCCATAAATGTTCTACCAAATAAATAATAAAGTTATATGAAAGAGACTGTCGGGCTTGTTTTAATTAGAAAACTTAGAAAGTGCAGAAAATGGACAAAAGAATGGGTTGCACTTTGTCAAATCCTGGATAATTACTTTCCATATTAGATAGTTAGGAGTTAAAAATTACAATTACAAAGTCTCTAAGGTTAGCCTTGAAAGTGATAGCTTATAAGAACACTGAAATATTAGAGTGCTTGACACTTCTGGAAAGAGTGACTGTGTTTCTTCTGGATATGAGTGTTGGAACAGTTTTAGTCAGGCCTCAATAGAAGTCCTGCAAAGCTCAGGATTTGTTAATGATTTTGGTAGACTTTCTGATCTTCAGATTCACCTGAACTTTTGGATGTTGCTTATATCCTTGCCTAAAAATGTTCCCTTTGTTCATAGTTGTTATGCTGACTGAGTTATGCTAGGTAGTTTATCTGCAAGGAAGCCCAAAAATTTGCGTTATCACATGAAAGTATTCAAAGAAGAATGAGGAAGAACTAAAGCCTGTTCTTACTGAATGTTCACTTTTTATTCATATTTAAACATAGGATAAGAAGTAGGGCTCTCCCTCAGGTCTGTTATGAAGTAGATTTTTGTGTCAGACTGCTGTAGAGACAAGCTGAATTCTTACAGGGTTGTGACTCTGAAAAATAATGATGGTAGTAATGTGGGGAGAGGATTATTTAGACCTTTACTTTGCATGGTGAAATGAGTTTTGAAAGGAGAGATTCTTCCTAGTTTGGTAGACCTAAGACTTCCTTGAAGGGACAGATGATCACTCCTTTTATTACCTTTTGGTAGTATTGTCTAATCCTGTCACTGCATCTTGCCCCCCTGCTAGTTACACCCTCCATCTCCCTCAGAGGATACACATTGCTCCCAGTTTCTGACCTGCACAGGGTGAGTGTAGTGGCAGAAGAGTGAGTGCCAAGACCACTTGAGAAAGAGGGAGGGCACTATGTGTAACTGGTTTTGGAGAAGGGAGAGATGTAATGAGTGCTTGACTACAGATACAGAAATAGATCACCCAGGATGTTCAATTTTGTCTCGTTATCACAACTAAAATTTAACTTTTTTTTTTACTGTTTATTGACTGCAATTACAAACCAGCCTTAACATCTGTACTTCTGGATAAACACTGCTCTCAATTTTGAATTTAAGAACAGGATTAACCATGACATTCTAGGTCTACAGGGATTCTTTAAGTCTGAAAATCAGGAACTACCAAGTACTCGTTCTCAGTATCAGAAAGGCAGAACAGTATTAACATGGTTGAACATAATGTGTTACAATAAAATATTTTATTTTTATTACTTCTTGTCTTTGTTTCATGTGCAAGAGAAATGTTTAAATAAAGTTGGTTCCAGAGAGGGAAGAAAGGTTGTTGGCATGTAGGTAAAATTACTGTGCTGTAACTGTAAATTCTATTGATGCAGGGAGCTGAATCGCAACAAAATCAAAAAAATAGATGGGCTCACTTTCCAAGGACTTCCTGCTTTGAAATCATTAAAACTGCAGAGAAATGGGGTTACAAGGCTTATGGATGGTGCTTTCTGGGGTTTGACCAACATGGAAGTCTTGTAAGTATCAAAATTTTGCTGATAGGTTCTACTGATAACATATTAAGTGGATTTCCACAAAATTAATAGAATTGTGTGATAAAATTTAAAGATGTTTATGAATTGAATTGTTTTGTTGTGGTCTGAAAAGGAGCACTCAGTCAGTAGTGAGTGTGTAGAGCAGCACATTTTAAATGCATGGATACAACTCAAGATTTATGTAGAGGCTCCAGCTCTCTAGCCAGTGTTGTGAGGTCAGAGGTGGACCTGTGGCATAGCATGCATGCTGCTGTGTTTCTAAACCTTATGTCTTTTTCTGTTTGTGGGTGTTTGTAGGCAGCTGGACCATAACAATTTAACAGAGGTAACCAAGGGCTGGCTTTATGGCTTACTGATGCTGCAACAACTCCATCTTAGCCAAAATGCCATCAGCAGGATCAGTCCTGATGCCTGGGAATTTTGCCAAAAACTCAGTGAACTGTGAGTATCTTTATTCTCTTCCAGTTTCAAAAGCCAGGTAGATGGCAAAACATGAGCTTCTTAGCACTGATCTGTGAATTTTTCATAGCAAAGTTTCCAAGATGACTACAACTTTGCTGTATAAGACAGTTATATCTTGTTGAAAAAATTTGGAAGTTAAATGAGATTGCTCCATTTCACTGTAGCAGTTGTACTGAAGCCATAACACAGTAATTTTCAAATGAGAGAAATTAATTCTGCAGTAATTTGTGAATTGTTCAAAACAATGCAAAATGCTTTGTGGTCAGAAGTGTTGTAGTGGGTTCTGTGATAATCATCAGGGGAAAACTGGTGCTTCCCCCCTGAAAATCCATGTGGGTTGAACTAAGTTAAATAAGCACTGCAGCATGAACATTAAAATGCTTTTTTTCCCCCTTAAATTTGCAGAGATTTGACATTCAATCAATTAGCAAGGTTAGATGATTCAAGCTTCATTGGTTTAAGCGTGCTGGTTGGACTGTACATTGGAAACAACAAAGTAAACTACATTGCTGATTGTGCCTTCAAGGGACTTTCCAGTCTACAGATTTTGTGAGTTGACAAACTCAATTTGTAAGGTTAAAAATTTAAGAAAAATCCTGTGTTTATAGGTTATTTCTTTCCTTTATGAAAGAGACAAGAACATTTTGTTAACTTCCCCTGATCAGTGTATGATTTTCTTACAGTAAGATTTCTTTCCAGAATAGTTGAGAAAGGAAGAGTTCCTCTTTTGTTAAGGCTGTGCACAATGGATGGTGGTAACAGTGATGCCGACTTCCAGTAGCATTGCTGTGGGAGAGGCATATCTCTTGAAGGCAGCAAGCAGAGCACTGCTACCCAGTTTTGGAGATCTGGATCATAGTTGTGTCTTAAGTGAATAATTTTCTCTCACAGCAGAAATAAGAATACAAAAATCATTGTCATGACTGGACAATTGCTTTAAGTATCAGTTTGTGTTTTTGAGATAGCATTTCTTAAAGGAAGGGAAAGAACTAATCTAAATACATTCCTCTTCATTAAAACCTTGCCATTGCATACCACTGACCCATCTGTCAGCCAGATGAGCAAAAGATTGCCTTTGCCTCTAGGCTTTATTTTCAGGGGTTTGCTCACATACACTTAGGGCATCTAGGAAAAATGCAAATTAGAGGAGTGTACACCATGTTTTTTAACAATATAGAGAGTTGGAAATCATAAAGAAAGGAACTTAGAGAATTGTGAGCTGTTTAGGTATTAAGTATTAGGCAATTTTTCCTAGATTTTTCTTTCTCCTCCTGCTCAACCCTGTGGATTGTTTGCAGACACACTATTCTGTACACAAATCTGTAAGCTCTTTATGCTTCATAGATAATTAAGTAAATGTTTTGGGATGTTAAAATGACTCTCTGGGTGTTAAGGACTTAAAACAACATGAGGGGGTTCCATTTCAAACGGACAGCAGTTGGTCCTTTCCCTTCCTGCAGTGCATGTTTTTCTAAATAGTCCTGTATCTGAATACCTTTTCAGGGTTATATCATTTGGTTTGCTCACAGTTCTAAAAATTGTTGAGTTTGTGACCTTTTCAATTATCAGTGGGAAAAATACTAACAGTCTTCCAAGTCTCTCAGTAAAAATTGAAGTGATAAAGTTAATCAGGAAAAGCTTCTCTTAACCCACCAAAACCAACTGAACAAAAATCCAACCAATCCAACAGAAAGCTGTTTTAGATTTTCTTTAAGTAATACATGCTGTGGAAGAGCTATGTGCCTTGTTCTTTTTAATAGCTTTTGTGGTTTGATTCCCCCTCCCCTCTTAAACAGGGATCTGAAAAACAATGAAATATCATGGACTATTGAAGATATGAATGGTGCTTTCTCTGGCCTAGATAAACTTAAGAAGCTGTGAGTATTGCTACAGCATTTGTATCTCATCATGCCTTAAAATAAAGACCTTATTATGTGTCTTTCAAAGGACAAGCCCAACACTTAAGGATGTTAAATTTTCCATAGCAGAGATGATTTTTTTCTCTCTTAACACTTTGTTCTCTATAACATCTTCCGTGTCAATAAAAGAAATTCAAGATTCTCCAAGTCAAACTAATCTGAAATACTTCAAGTATTGATAATATTTATGGACATATTTATCAAAGAATGAGGTTTTTCCATACTTAAAAATAATAAGTATATCATATGATAAAAGCATAGTGGCAGGCTTAGTCTTCAGTAAGGTAAAGCAGCATCCAGTGGAAGTGGCTCCATTGCATTGAAATTTTAAAATGCATATTTATGAAATTAAAAAGTGATTACAGTTTTACATTTAGAATAATCCATATCACTTAACTGCATACCTTAAATGTCTTCTAAAATCATTGTAAAATCTAGTTCTTTATTCAAGGGGAATAAATTAGTATCTTTTAGATGTGATGCAGATTGTTGCATTGGAAATGGGTGAGTGGTGAATACTAGTCACAGTTGAAAACTAAATGCCAAAAATGCAATTATTCAGCTCAAAAATACTCCCATTTAATTTCATTTCTTTTGCATCATGTGCTTAAATTTTTTAGGATACTCCAAGGAAACAGGATTAGATCCATTACAAAGAAAGCATTTTCTGGTTTGGATGCACTTGAACACTTGTAAGTAGTAGACATTCACATTTAACTCAAAATGGGAAAAAAATGAATTTTGATACTAACTGAATTTAAAGGAGAAGTAACAAGCTTTATTTATGACTTGGGATGAAAGTCATAAATATTTGATTATTTGATTAACCTTACCATGGTTGCTACTGTGATCTTCAGAAGATTTTTCAGTTTTGAAGTTACACTGAGTGTGAATTTTGGAATTAATGCAGAAATTCTTACATATGAAACACGCTGTGAAACTCCTCATTTGCATCTCCTTTTATTTTGAGCTTAAACACCCTTTGTATATCACTAAAATAGCAAATTATTGCTTGAGTCTTAAATCCATTCAGTTTAATAAATCTATTATTTTCTTCTACTCCTGTTTTTCTTTTTTCTTCCTAGAGATCTAAGTAACAATGCAATTATGTCAGTTCAAGGAAATGCATTTTCACAAATGAAGAAACTCAAAGAACTGTAAGTTTCTATCAAAAGACATAATCTCTATTAAGTATATAGATATTATCTATACATATAAAGGTATAAATAAAAGCCTTATATGACATCATCTGGTGCAGTGATAAACCCCTGCTGTAATCTCTCTGAAATAACATAAAAAGTTTATGCCAGTGTTTTGGGGTTTTTTTTCTATTTTTATATGATGGGTGTATTTAAGTGAGAGAGTGAAGGATAGGTGGCTACATTCAATTTTTGCTACATTTGTTGTCTCTAAAATCCTTATTTTAAATTAGGTGATCTCTAACAGGTTTTAGATAAGGGAGACTTTAATGTGACGTGCTCTTAAGAACAGCAGTGCTGGACCAGTGAAATGCAGTGCTGTAATTCTTTTGTAAAGACCTGGTTGTCACTGCTTGTAATTGGCTCCTCCTCTCCTGTAGTAGCAGAGACAGATCTTCAGAGAAGTCGTGAAGTGGTCACTGCAAAAAATGTATTTTAGTGAGGATGTTTTTGTCCTCTCACTCTTTTTTTCTGTTGATCAATGCAGAGCAGCACTGGCTCGCGGGTTGGGTGCAGAGGGTTATACTGAAAGGGGTGACATCAAATTGGCAACCTGCCGCTGGTGGGGTTCAGCAGGGCTCCATCATCAGCCCTGTGCTCTTCATCAGTGACTTGGACTTAGGACTCAAAGGAGATACTGAGCAAGTTCACAGGTGATGCAAAGCTGGGAGGAGCTGTTGACTCCCTGGAAGGCAGGGAGGCCCTGCAGAGTGACCTCAGCAAATGAGAGGGCCGGGCAATCAGCAGCTGTATGGCATCCAACAAGAGAAAGGGCTGGATTCTGCGCCTGGGGAAGGGCAGCCCTGGGTGTGTGGACAGACTGGGAATAAGAGGCTGGAAAGCAGAGCTGTGGAACAGGACCTGGTGCCCTGGTCAGTGGCAAGTTGGATATAACTCACCAGTGCCCTGGCAGCCAGGAGGGCCACCCATGTCCTCAGGGGGCATCAGGCACAGCATCACCAGCTGGGCAAGGGAGGAGATTTCAGCTGAGCAATATTGCCATCTTTCTCTTGCAATATGTGTGTTTAACCTAGAGCCTTAGTTTTGTTATGAAAGTGTGCTCACACAGATCTGTATTACAAACAGAATAGAGCAAACAAACAGGCTTTGATTTTAATTGCTTTTTCTTAGGCACTTCAACACATCAAGTCTCTTGTGTGACTGCCAGTTGAAATGGCTACCACAGTGGATGTCAGAGAACAACTTCCAGAGCTTTGTAAATGCCAGTTGTGCCCATCCTCAGCTGCTAAAAGGGAGAAGTATTTTTGCTGTCAGCCTGGATGGGTTTGTCTGTGGTGAGTGTAGCCTCTATTTCTCATCCTATAAAACAAATATTGCTGTGTGCTTGGATTTTTTTTTTTGTGGTTCCTTGATATGTTGTGATTTCTATAACAAAATTGAAAGGATGTGATACTTAGTAACATTTTCTTCTGTTCCCAAACTGATGTAGATGCTTAAAGCTTGAGGCTTTGTACAAGACAGGGAGACTTTGACTTTTATACCAAGTACAGCTTGCTTACATAGAACATACCATGTTCTATGCGTGCAAGTGAAAGCTCAGTACGTTGTGAGGGTAAATGTATGTGCCTCTAGATTTAAAAGATACTGTTTTGATCACTATTGTTTTTAAGTGAGACATACTTTGGGAAATTAAGGTGTAGTTTTTGGGTTTGGTTATTTGTAAATTTTTTTCCATATTCCATTATTCTTGAGATTATTCCAGGGCTGCTAAAATTTCAAGGTAAAAAAGCTATATTGGCCTCAGCTCTGATGCTTTTATGTGTGCTTGTGGTGTACTTTAAAAATTATTTGGAGTATTTAAATTACTGCCTTTTAAACTGTGTTTAAAAAATATGATTACCACAGTTACGATACTGGTATTTTTTTATTTCAGTTTGCCAGAGAGTAAATGCTAGCAAAATATTTTTACTTTAGGACCTGAGAATTTGAGGTGATAGCATCTGCTTTAAAAATGAAATTTTTCTATGTGTGTTTAGTAGCATAATGAACATCCGTGTTATGTTCTCTAAAGCAAAGTGAAGCTAAGCATTCAGGGTAAGGGCATTTTTGATTACTCTGATATATAAAGTAGAAACTTTGAAAATACCAGGAAATTTAAAAGCCAACTAACTGCATTTTGTGTATTTTTGTTGAATAAGTTTTATTTTTCTTACTAAAGAAAATTCAAACATTGTATTCTTTGGAGACAAAAAGATAAGTGTTTTCTCAATAATTTTGTCTCATAGCAAATATAACTGGTTAATTTTTACTGTTGCTACCCTTTTTCAGTGGGAAAGCAAGTCCAGAATATAAAATAGTGTACCAAAATGTTGTTTTTTCCTTTCCTGTTAGCAGACAGATATTTAATAAATAATCAGCAGATTGTAGCTACTGCCGAGAAGCAGAGGTTGATATAATGCAGGGAATTAGAGCTTATTCAGTGGCTAGAGGAATATATATGAGGTAGGCATCCTAATTTATGCAAAACACATTCTGTCAAAAAATTAACCTGGAGATTTAAATGTATGTCTTCCATTTGTTAAATTGGAGGAATTGTGATCTTTCTTTGGGCTACTGAATGCTACTTTTAAGTATTTAGTTTTAAACCATTTAAGATGTGTTAGCAAAAAGAAATGTACTGAATCAGTTTTTGCATGTGATACTTAACACAGTTGCCATGCAGAAATAACTAAAATCTCCAAACAAAATCATTGAGTGTTTCAGTTATATCTGTAAAGTCTGTTATCACTAGACCTTCTGGTGTACCCACCTTGCTTACAAGTTTACAAGGGCTGCTTTTGCTTTTATAGAATTTTTAAATGGAGTGTGTTGACTCCTGTCTGAAATTAAAAGGTGTGTATAAATGTGGATGTCTTTGTAATACATTCCTTCAAATATGCTCTTGGATTATTCTGTTCTGACAAAACAATGCTAGTCTCATCCTAGTGTGTTCTGTATTCTGTACTGTATGCTTATTTGAGTGACCTTTGTATCACCCCTTCCTGTCAGGTAATTAAGATTGAAGTATGTTCTGCTGTCCTTTCACAAGGCTAATTTAAGTACTTAGAGTGTTTTACTTAGTTATTGCCATGCAAAGTCGGTGAATGCATTAACTCACTTTGCAGATGGTAAGGCATGGGTATGAAGCATGAAAAGCAAATAGCCTGGGATGGTCTTAAAATCCATGCGTAGAGTCCCAGATCCGTGTTGCCCTGTCACTGGAGCACAGCATCATAACTGCAGGAGTTTTGCAGATGGATCAAGGTTAGGCTATCTGCACATCTCATTTTCATTTGTAACAGAGTGGAGGTTCTTCAAGGAAGTAGCAGCTTGAACCCATAGTTGTTCCCAGTCATTTGAGATGTAGTAAGACAAACGTGCTGGGAGACAGCAGGATCTGCAGGGAGGAATTTTTGGGGCACAGGACTTTTCCTGCAGTTCCTTTTGCCAGAGATTGGACACATCTTGAAAGTTCGGAATATACTAATGCTTTTGGTTTTGGGAGACCAGGCATTTACTTGTCCACTCCTTTTGCACATGCTGTGTACACACAGTCCAATTAATAATTTAGAAGGCAGCTAATTCTGTAAACTCATAACATGACACTTCAAAGGTAACATTCCTATAGTAAAGGGACCTCCAGGAATTCTTGAAATTCTTGTGTTCTGCACTGCTTAAGTGACCTTCCATCCCCTTTAGCCCAAACAGATGCACATCACTGGAACACTGACTTTTGTGCAAAATTTTTTTTTGTGGGTTTGGGTGAAATGCTCAACTGTAACTTGCAGTTTCTGATAGCAGAAGAACTATGCATTCAATAAAGAAAAACTCCCAGCAGCCTGAGGTGTTGTAAAGATGAGAGGTAGGCTTCATGATTGATGTACAGAGTAGTTCTTATGGATGTCAGGGAGTAGTTTTTCTATCTTTAGTGCTGTTATTGAAGAAGCTATGCACACAGTCTACTTTTAAATGTGCTTTC
This sequence comes from Melospiza melodia melodia, assembly GCF_035770615.1. Taxonomy (NCBI): domain Eukaryota; kingdom Metazoa; phylum Chordata; class Aves; order Passeriformes; family Passerellidae; genus Melospiza; species Melospiza melodia. The sequence continues at coordinate 73,107,180 of NC_086197.1, forward strand.
TTTTCAATAAGAGATGGCTTGGCACAATAAACTCATAAATACGGCATCTTTAAATGCCCTAGGGCTAACAAAATTTAAAACAAAAGCATTGTGGATCCATTTAATAAATACTTATCTGACTCTTCTCTCAAACCTATAAAACAAGGCTTACTAACTCTCTGGAAAGAGTCCTCAGGCATTACATGTATTTTTTTTCTTTTCCTCTGTGCAGATGATTTTCCTAAACCACAGATCACTGTCCAGCCAGAAACCCAGTCAGCAATTAAAGGCTCCAATTTGAGTTTTGTGTGTTCAGCAGCCAGCAGCAGTGATTCCCCAATGACTTTTGCATGGAAGAAGGACAACGAATTACTGCAAGACGCTGAAATGGAGAATTACGCACACCTCCGGGCCCAGGGCGGAGAAGTGATGGAGTACACCACCATCCTTCGACTGCGCAATGTGGAATTCAGTAACGAGGGGAAATACCAGTGTGTTATTTCAAATCATTTCGGTTCATCCTACTCTGTCAAAGCCAAACTTACAGTAAACAGTAAGTACGTTTTGTTTTGCTTTTGGACTTCGAATGATTTTAATCAAGATAAGGATTCATAGATTTTTCATTCTTGTCATCTGCATCTTTTAGAAGATCCATAATACAAGATAATTTCATTAAATTTATCCATTTCCAAGGTCACTATTCAATTTTACCTCTCATCCCAGTGTACTGAAGCATAGTATAGGAAAAAACAACATACCTAATTCATAGTCAATCTGGCAAAATCAATGTTACAAGATGGAAAAATGTTAACTTTTTCTCACAGGAGGTAAGTGTATGCTCTGTTTCAGATGCTATGGAAAGGTCACATAGGAGGCTGTTAGCAAAAATGAGATTTTGATCTAGGTGGTCTCACATACTTCACAGTCCCCTCCCTTTCTGCTGGCTACTGATCAGTTTAGACTGTATGTTTCTCTAGTGTTTTTAGGCCCATGAGGGGTGTTCAAGGAAAGGCTGTACAAAAGAGAAGTATGTTTCATGTACTGATTTTGGTATCACCAACTTTTCTTTAGTGCTGCCTTCATTTACAAAAATCCCCATGGACTTGACCATTCGAGCTGGGGCAATGGCACGTTTGGAATGTGCTGCAGTTGGGCATCCTGTCCCACAGATTGCTTGGCAGAAAGATGGTGGAACAGATTTTCCTGCAGCACGCAAGAGGCGCATGCATGTCATGCCTGAAGATGATGTATTCTTTATTGTTGATGTAAAGATCGAGGACACAGGTGTTTACAGCTGTACAGCTCAAAACACTGCTGGAAGCATTTCAGCTAATGCAACATTAACAGTACTAGGTAAGATATTGGCAAACTTTAACAGCACAATCAATATTATGACTCAAAATAATAAAAGTTAGTTAATGTTTCTCAGTGTATACACATCTGGTGCGCATGGGATGGAGGGAAGAAGGGGCTTCTGTTTTCATTTAGAGACTGTAGATTTGTTTAACTTCGGATTTCTTGAAATTTTGGTAATTGTATTTATTGTAGTTCTCTGCATCTTAAGCACGTATGATGTAGCATTTTTACCCTGTAAAGTAATCAAGTATGTAAATTGGACCAGTTGACAAGTAAATTGTAGGCTTTAAGTACAAATTCTTGAGTTTCTTCTTGGAATGAGAGTAAGCTTTATTAGGCCTTACTGATGGATTTAATTCAGCTTTTCCTCTTGAGCTGTGAAGGAAAGGGACACTTCTTATTCTTGCGAGGTCATTAGGAAAAAAACATAGAATATAAGGCTTGTGCTTTCTTTTCAGAAACACCATCATTTTTGCGGCCTTTGCTGGATCGAACTGTAACAAAAGGTGAAACTGCCGTCTTGCAGTGCATTGCTGGTGGTAGCCCTCCACCCCGACTGAACTGGACTAAAGATGACAGCCCTCTCATGGTAACAGAAAGACACTTCTTTGCTGCAGGCAATCAGTTACTAATTATTGTGGATACAGATGTAGAAGATGCCGGGAAATACACTTGTGAAATGTCTAATACACTTGGAACAGAACGAGGCAACATCCGACTTAATGTAATTCCTACTCCCACCTGTGACTCTCCTCAAAACGTTGCCCCATCGCTTGATGATGATGGATGGGCCACAGTTGGCATTGTGATCATAGCTGTGGTTTGCTGTGTGGTGGGCACTTCCTTGGTGTGGGTGGTCATCATCTACCACACCAGACGGAGAAATGAAGATTGCAGCATTACAAATACAGGTGCGTAAACTGAAGGTTTACCTTGGAAAGGAAAACAAATGTTTGTGGTTGCCTTGCAGTGACTTTATTGTCGGAGCGTTTGTGTGCTTTGACTCAGAGGCAGAAAGGTGAATTATTTGTTGCTTTCAGTGCTTTGCTGACAAGTTTAAAAATGTTTCTACAAACTGAAGTGTGTTGATGACTTTTGTATGTGTTTTGCTCCCCCACAGATGAAACAAATTTGCCTGCTGACATTCCAAGTTACCTGTCATCCCAGGGGACACTGGCTGAAAGGCAGGATGGATATGGCTCATCTGAAAATGGCAGTCACCATCAGTTCCTCTCATCTTCTGCAGGAGGGTATTTCCTGCAGCAGAGGGACAGTAATGGTAGGTAGAAAATGCTAAACAGATTTTTCATGTGACTTGAGGAGCTGCAGTTTGGCTATTGTCCTTCTAACTGATAAAAAGAACACTAAAGAAGCATCTTTACACAGTTTAATAGAGGACATGAAAATTATTGCTTTTCAACACGATAATAACTTGGTTCTGTTCCTCCAGATGACGTTATGGTGTTTATTTAAATCAGGAAGTTTTTCTCTAGTCTCAAGGGTAAATTTAAACTGATGAGGGCATGTTCAAAACAAGAGCATCAAAAAGAAATTACCATGGCATGTCTTTTCTCTTACAGCTTGAAAAGGGTGCTTTTAGAGGAGTGTAAAGCATGTGTAGTAATACCAGTGGAACTTTAGTATAACTCTTTAAACTTGCTGGTTAAAAAAAAAAAATCATTACAGTCAGAGTCAATAAAGAATTTAAGGTGACTGCAAGTTAAAAGCTGCAGTACTTGACATTTCTACCTGTGGCCCCAAAGAATCCCGTATATACTTGCACTAGGGAGGAAAAGGCACCTTTCTGGGAAAGGGCTTGGGGTTGAGACACTCAGGAGCTGAGACATGTGGGAATGGAGTGATGGTGAGATAATTTTGCAGTTGTGGGGTAGTGAGAGGAACAGCCTCTTTGTGGATCAAGAACCGGAGACTGTGTCCAAAGCTTTCAGGAGCCATTGAACTAAAAATCTTTATAGCTGTTTAGGCAGCCAGTGATTCCCTCAGATTCTTTCAACCAGGACTTTGACATTGACATTCTGCTTTTGAAAGAGGCTGTGAGACAGATAATGAATTTGTCTGGTGTGCTTTGGAAGAAGGAAGTCCCTGGTTCTGATCCCTGTAATTGGTTTGGTTTTGTTTTGTTATTCAGGGATTGTACAGTGAAGTGACACATTCTCTGTCAAGCTAATTAATCGAACAGTTGCTGGAGTGAGGATTGTCATCCAAAAGTTAGGTTAAACCTAGGCAAACTCTAAACTACACTATGAAATGTTGTTGAACACGTGGGGTTCTTAAAAGTTACTCAAGAAACTCTAAGCTGGAGATTCAAAAAAGACTGTGTGCTGACACATCAATTTTATTTTTAAGGCATTTGCCATCTAGATAACAGCAGTGAGACAGACTTGGAGGGTGTTGCAGATCCATTCCTTTGCCACTATCTGGGGACTTCGGGGACTTTGTATTTAAAAGGCAGCGCTTACAGTTCTGACGCATTTGAAGCATACGGTACAAGTAAGTTCATTGGGGAGAGGTTTTAGTCCTAACTCAGTCTTTGTTAAGATGAATCTATATAAAATGAATTTTTCATTTCCTTTAGGTTGCAGCCCTGACCAGAGAACAGCAGGCTTGGGCCTTTATGAGTCTGGATATTTAAAGAAAAAGGAATGCTTTCAATACTCACCTCCACAGGAAGATCCCTTTGACCAGTGTGTTGGCATTATTGGAACACAGGCTACAAGCAGCAGATTGATGAATTCTATTTATACTCAAAATGAAGGAACGGGACTGAAAAGCAGAAGTCTCAATTCAGACACATTTGATTTTAACAGAAGTTTGGAACCCTCATCTATTATGAGTAAAAGCACTTTCATGGGTATGTTCTAGCTATTGTTTTTTATTTAAGCTGCCATTGTCTTTGCTGTCTTGTTTCCTGCCTACAACACCAAGCAAAACTGATTTCTCACCTTTTTCTTTCCCAAATGTTTGATGCTGAGGAACAGAAAAGTGACGATAGTAAAACTGTGTAATGAGGATATTTAGATTACCAGATCTTCATAGCTCACACTTACGTAAAAATCTCATCAATGATATGATTCTTATCTTCTGTCTTAATATAGCTGGCAAATTTCTGCAAACATTAGCATAGATAGCTTAAATACACCTTAAGAAACTTCAGGCATACCAGAAGTGTTGCCTGACAGGCAAAAGGTGTGTAAGGAGGGCTCAGTGCAGGTGGGGAGAATTGAACTTGTGTGCATATATATTGTATAATACTATCAGCCAGAACTATTTACCTTTCAAAATAAGGCAGTATGTAAAAATGCCCTCCTTTATCCCTCCTTTGTCATTTTCTCATGATGTGCATGATAAAAGAATTCCCAAAGTTTAGTTTAGGGTTTACAATTTTAATCCAGATTACAGGGAGAGGTGGGGGAAGGAGAAAAGCATTGCTTTATCCTTGAAGCTCATTAAATTTTGGATGTTGGTTTGGTTGCTTGGTTTAAAATGCATACAAAACCACATATTGCTTTCATATTTGTGATATCTTAGTCCCAAAACCAGCCCTGGTACCATGGATTGTCTCCCGGCTGGTGTGTCAGCACTGGCTGATCGAGATCTGGGTCTGCTGGCTCTGAAGGGGACGTGGGGGAATGTGCATCACGGGGCTCTTTGTTCTCAGGGGGTGGGGAGGGAGGCACAAGCTCTGAAGTTTTCCCCGTTCAAAAGCCAGATGTTTGAACTGTAAAATGTTGCAGATGCCAGGACATCTGGCAGAGACCCTGGGACTGCACACGGCCAGCCTCCTGGCTGCCTGCCACTATTGCTGTGGTGGGACCATGCAGATAGGGCTTTAGTATGTCTCCTGCAGAAAGCAGTCCAACTGTATGTTCGTATATCCAGCAGTTAATGTCACCCCAAGGGTGCATAGGCCTCAGTCTGCCCTAAAAATCTCTGCATGAGTTACTTCTTTGATCAGTTCTCTGAGCGTACTACCCCACTTATATTGCATTGTCGTTGCCTTGGATGCTTCATAATCATTAGCACTCTTCCTTCAAAGAGCCTATGGCTAGATCTTGGATATGGTAGCTGTAGAAGAAGTTGTGATTGATTTCTTTAGTTGTGAATTTGCTTCTTCAACATGGTTGTCAAATTCAAGACCCATTTTGCCTGTGCAATCATAGCGAAGTCGGCAGCTGGCGTTAGCATCACAGTTGACACACAAGCCAGAAAGTTCGTAGCTTGTAGTTTTGTTTTTAAGACAGTTCATTTGTATCTTTGGTGCGGTGAGGAATATCCTTTCATACTGCATTAGGTCTAAACTGCTCTACAAATCATTGATGGAAGTAGGGGTTTTGTCCAATTCCTTTTTTAGTAAGTTCTCGGTTCAGAGTTTTACTTGAAACCTTTAGTTCTAATAAAAGCAGAAGTGTTGCATTTTGGGTTCAAAATTTATTTTGAAATGTAGTGTTCAATTGTTAACAAAAACTTGAGTTCTTCAAAGTCAGCCTGTGATACATTGTCCTCTGAAAATAAGTCCTTACAGACACTTTGACTTAGGATGGGTATGTCTTTACTCACTGGAAAAAGGAGGCCCTTCTTGTTGAGGTGTTGATGCTAACAGCTTCCCAGTGATAGAGAATGACACACACTGATTGTTTACTGGCTAGTAAATACAGATAGTTGTTAATTATAGTTGAACTGAAACGTGTAATTCTCTTTGGGTTACTACTGTTCTCTTTGCCCACAACTGACTGGATGATCAGTGGTGAATGCAGCATGTGGCTATCTGCATCTTTATCATTAATGGGAGGTGCTATCCAGAAGAAGATTCTGTTAGCATTCAGATTGTACTGTGGGACAATATTGTATAACCTGATAGGGGTTGTGGGGTTACATTTTTTTTTAAATTCCTAGTTTATTTTTTCTGAGCTGCATGGCAGATTGCATGTGCTATTCATTTTCTGAAGAACAAAACAGGGAGTGACTTTTGCATTAGAAAGTGTCTTATGATGTGTTTGCAGGTTGATCCCTGTTCCTAACTCCCCCCTCACCAGCCTCCCCAAAGAAAAATGGGTAAGGAAGTAGTCATGAAAACAAAATAAATGAAGTTGTATGTGGCTATGGAACTACTTGGAAACTTGGAAATGTTTTTAATGTCTCTTGTGGCAGAATCTTGCTTTATGCTTGTTATCACATGGATGTTTTCTTTAAAATGGTGGAGCAGCATTTAAGTAAAATCTCACTTTGGTGAATTTCCTGTCAACCTTGCATTTCATGTCACTTATGTTAATTTCTGTCAGTCTTGCATCTCAATGTCACTTATGTACACTAGGGTGAGACACAGATCTTTTTGCATCAATATTTCTGTGCTCACTCTTTTACTGTCTTTCAGGAACATTTGGAAAGCCTTTATGGAGGCCTCAGCTGGACTCTCTTTCAAGCTGTAGACAGCCTGCAAATTGCCAACCAAAAACCTCCCATAATAATCATCATGTCTCACTGGACTTTGATGCAGAGGCAGATGAAGAGGGAAAGGAAAGGACAGTTTCTAGAGGAGAAGATAGCTTTTATACTTGCAAACAGTCCTTTGAAAACTTTAGGACTTCTACTTTCCAATCCTCTGATTTGGATACGTAGCTCCTTTTGGAATTAATGATTTGTGGAACCAAAGAAATAATTTTGCATACTACTACCTCAGTATGGAACTTTATTTAAAAAGGGAATAAGGAGAAGAAGGGAAGAAAGAAACCCCATGATGCTCTGAAATCAGAAGAAAAAAAATATATTTTTTTTCCAATAAAGCATAATTTCCAAGATGCTCTACATTGGTTATACAGGGAAAAAACCTATATTTGTAATTATTTTATAGCCTTTTTTTAATGCAAATAATATGTTTTGTAAATTAATGGTGTAAATAATACAATGTATGTATTTCTGTGTCAGACTTCATTTTCTTGAAATGAGTGGTAAGCATTCTGATTTTGTACTGTTACTTGTACCTTTTTACAAATGGAAACTACATGCTGTTTGCATGTACCATGCATCTTATTTGCACATTACTTTAATAAAATATGCTGCCGTGTGGTCTCTGACCCACATTAGAGTATGAAGAATGAAAAGTGTGAATTATGTTTGTAGACAGTGTTGCAAATGTAGGTGCTTTCTCATGCGTGTTTGCACCTTCATTTGACTTAAACTTGTACCTTTAGATTTACTGTGTAAAATATGTTCATCTTCAGAGAGTGGGTGTGGTCCTGCCACAGCTACTGGTAAGGTGGGTTGCAGCTATATGAACAAAACAAGGCTGTAAATCCTCCAGTTGGTGAATTCCCCCTGTCAGATGTGCACACACATGCTCTCAGTTTCCATGCCTATGAGGCTGTAGTACCAGCAGTTTCCCTGTGCCTTTGTTAGTGTGCCTGCATCTGGTGTAGGGATATACACAGTAGATGCACAAATTCATATCGAGCTATTTAGCAAAAGAAAAAAAAAAGGCACTGGATGTCTGCCTGGTAACCTAGGTTTTCTCTGAGTGGCTTAGTGTCAAGTGTTTGCCAAATACTCAGTGCATGCCTGAGTCCTTGCTTTCCCATACCCTTTCTCCCTCTTTTTTCCTTCTGCAGCCACTCCCTGCTTAACATGAGGAGGTAATCCAAGAACACAATAATGGGGTTTTTTTGTTTAATTCATGCTTCTGTTCCTTACTTGGCTGCCCTTCTCTGGTTACAGATGAGATCTGTGCTTTATTTAATTGCTCAGTCAAGTTGAGAAATTGTAGACTCTTGCTGGATTATATTTGTAGTAATGAACCCAATATCTTTACCTATCCAAGACAGAGAGGATTGCAGATTGCTTACTATAAAACAGTAGTTAAACCTGAGTGAAAACAGTCTTTATTTTGTGTTTCCATGTACAGATGCCTATTGTTTAAAAAAGCTGTGAATCGTGTTGTCATCACTGCACTAAAACAGCAAGACTTCAAAATGGTTAATTCTACAAGACATTGGCTTTTTAAATGTGCCTGCTTTGAAGGTGCAAACTTATATGGTTGCCAAATAGCTTCTTTTAAACTAAATTAAAAGCAGCTGTTAGAGTAGGCCATCACAGACATCAGGGCTAAAGTGGGAGCAAAGATTTTGTTGCCTGGTGTAGCTGAACTAAGGGCTTGTAGTTGTCTGCAGCCAGAAACCTGGTACCCAGATTGCAATGCAATTTCCCTTTAATTTCAGCACCAGTATTAGAGACAGGAAGTTAATCCATCCTTAGTCACTGGTGGTCTAAGCGTACAGAATGGATTTTGCATGCTTTAGTTGATCATATTGCCAGATTTTTTGACTTATTGTTAATTTGTCTTCATTGCTGCCAGATGTGCTGATGTGGTGAAAGACATTGGTATGGGTATTTGATTATAATTAAGTGCATTTGAAAGAGATTAATTTTTCCTCAGTTAAGCACAAACCTGTAGGTCAATAGGGCAAGAATCTGACATTTGATTCACTCAATATCTCTCCTTATTCTCTCCCAAACCCCACTCCCCAGTGGCCCTGTTCTTAGGGAGAGGAGAGCCTGGGGCCTGTGATAGCTCCTGTTTATAACCAGACATTGCTTTCTGACATACTAAAAAATACCCAAGTTAAAAACAGTAACTCCAAATTTAGTGTTTATCCTTAAGAACTCCATGTTAAAGGTCCATCATGAAAAACAAGCTTTAAATTCTGTAGTGGGTGAAGGTTGAGAACAGTGGCAATGTCATTCCTTTTTCATCTCCTTTGCAAAGATACTAATCTTCCAAAGGCTTGGATATCTGTGCCTAAATAAATGTTCAGGGTCAATGGCTGAATTTTAAGTGTTTTTTATCAAGTTGCATTTAGCAATCTAGACATAGGAATTACTTAAAATTTTATTTGATGCTTTAAATGCCCAGAAATGGAAATGAAAGCTCCCAAGTCTTTTCTGCTAGCTTTAGTTTTTATGTTTTATACGTGGATTGTGCTTAAATATACAGGGGGTATCTGTAAAGTGCAAGATATACTGTAAAGTTTCAATATCTTAGTAATTCTTTTCAAACCAATGATGTTACCAGACACCTATTTTAAAGGCTTGGAAGTTTGCTTATTCGGGGCTTTTTTTTTTTTTTCCCTCCCCTCTAGGATGCAGATGTTAGTGAGCTGGTAGTTGGGTATTTACTCAGCTGAAAACTAAATCAGGGGAAATAAATTGCAGCCAACCCTGAGTAAAGCTTGCACTGCATCTCAAGAGTTACAATGAGAAACAAGTGTTGTGTTGCTGAATGACAAAACAGACATTTTTCGGTTTTATGACCAGGAGCAGCTGGAATCTTTCTGTTGGCTCATTTAAGACGTGTAGAATGTTCTTTAAGGGCAATAGCCACTTAATGCTTTACTCAACAAAATGTTTTGCCTGTTGAATTCACACAAGCAGTTGCTGAGGTATAGTTTCTGCAAGCCTTAAATAGTTTAGATAAATAGAGTTAATCATTTACCACAATTTCTCTGGCACAAGCATTTCCTAAATGAGTTACCTAAATGGTGTCTGAGATGACACTAGGGATACTTGCCTAAGTATCAGGGATACTGAAGGGTGTTACAACACAACCTTATGGAGTACAGCTGTAATTCAGCAGCAAATGCTTTAATTTAGAATTCATAACTTAAGAGGATCTTGAAAAATGGCAAAGAGTTAGATGCAAAGCTTTCTCCAACTGAGGGCTCATTAGTGTCACCAAACATTTCTTATTTCAGTCTCGGGGAGCTCTTGAACACTTAAGCCTTATTCCTTGAGCTGCTTCAAGGAAGCTTGAAACTAAGACTTAGCTTTGCACTGCAAACATTTTTGTTCTGCCAGCCTTACAAATTAGGACTATAATTGGCCATTGTGTTTCTTCTTGAATATAAACATAAGGAGAAATTCTATTAGCTCCCTGCAAGATTTCTTCTTGGGGATATGACACATCTCAGAGAACTATACTTTCTCAGTGAAGTCTTGTTTTTTGCTCACTTTGTGTATTGCTTTGTCATAGAGAATGTGTCTTGACTAGTTGGATGTTAGTTTAGAAGTCTTGTGAAATTATTTCATTAAAAGAACAGAGAGGGGAATCTCAGCCTGTTTAGTGAAGGGAAAAAACAAACATGTAGAACAAGATGTAGTTTGTGTACATACCATTTTACTTTGATTAAGAACTTTCCAGATGCCTTCTGTTTTTATATTTCAGGGAACTGTTACAGGAAGGAATAAAATCTACGATGTCTTGACTCACTGATGTGTGGCAAACAGTGCTTTTTCTGTTTGTTGTGCTTAATTATTAAGGGGTCAGTTATTCCCCTGAAATAAATATATGCACACCTGATTTCTTACCAAAAGGCACAGGTGGCCTTTCCTGTTTCCCGTGCTGCTCTTTTTCTCATAGCTCAATACTGCTCCCATGTCCTCAGGGGGACCCTCTTTGCTAACCTGTGCTCCTCAGTTCCCAGTTTCTCTGTTTGCCCTGGCACTGTGGTGAGAGGCTGGGACAAATGGACTCAGTTTAGAGAGCACAGTGCAACTGCAGGCAGTAAGCAGCACTTGTGTGCTGGAAGAGAGGAGGGGGAAGTGTTGGAGAGAGACAGGCTAGCCACAGCTTTAGGAAGAACTTGGTGTGAGTGCACAGAAAATGCATAATTCAGGAGACGGGGATTAAATATTTATAGGACAATGTTATAAGCATAATAAAGAGCATTTTTGTACTTTACAAGATTTACAATGCTTTTTGTATATTTAATTCCACTCACCCTCTATGCTTTCAAGTGCCAAAAGCAGCAGTGCACAAAAGAGCACATCATCTGGAGATTTACCTCTTACTGCATCTAAAATCTCCTTTTCTAGTAGACAAGAAACAAGATCCATTTGTTTTTCTGTGTTTGGGTTCAAGACTGAATATTGCTGGTGCAGTGCATAGTTTCCCAGAGTCATGTGGTCTGTGGGGTCCACTGTGTCAAAATGTGTGTAATCACTCTGACTCAGGAATGCCATGGGACAGCAGGACCTGAGGGTGAAGTTGGTAGCAGTTCTAAATTCGCTGCTGGTAAAACAAATTTAGGCCTTTTTTACTTCAGAAAATTTTTTCCCACACAGCAGAGAGCAGAACCATAAATTACTCTAGATTAGACTACTGAATAGCACTTCTGCATGATCCCTGGACCTCAGCCATCAGCAAGGGCACTGCTGTTACTGCTGTTCAGTTTGGCTCTTGACCGTGGGCTGTTGACCAGCAATTTCAGTGCAGGAGTTTGCAGTCTGAGTACCTCCATGTACTCTTTTCTGAAACTAATGGTGGCCAGTTTTAGGTGGCCATTTCAAATATGGCATTGGAAATTAAGATCTAACTTAGCTTACAGAGGTAGTAAGATCCTATGGATATAAAACAGGTTTTGGGATTTTGTAGGCCTGTACTTTGGAAGGCTGGTATGCAACATTGTCCAAAGACACACTCATTTGCCATAGCAATATGGGATGTACTTACTTTCAGCACTTCCTTTGTAGGTGTGCATGGACAAGCCATGACTTATGATTTGGGTCTGCTGCTGGATTATCAAAATTCAAGTATTGATTATAGAGACATATGAAAGAACATATTTTTGGACAGTGAAGCTTCAGATTCTTTTATCAAAATCATGCAAAGCTGCATCAGTTCCTATCCAGTTAAAGAAGCGACCTTTGGTAGTATTCCTGGTGTTCAGCTTACTTATTTTATGAATCACTGAACAAATACTGTCATGGAGGAATAGACATTGATGTCCTTTGGTTGCTTGCAAAATGTTTGCAAAATGCTTGCATTTTGTTTTTCTGTGACGTGGAGAATTCGGGGCTCCATTCAGCCTCTGTTCGTCAACAAATGGTGGACTGCTTTCATCCTGATTTTCATAGATGTGCCAGCACAGACATACCTAGTTCTGTGTTGGGCTGGCATGCTACATGTTAGGAGATTAGTCAGAGCTACTGTCAGGCAGAGCTGCAGAGATACCATAAAGGGAATTCAGGAGAGGAGGGCAATAGTTCCCCTCTCTGGAGGGGTTTTGAACAGTTCGCTTGTTCCAAGGAAGTAACTTGTGCAGGTTTTGACATTTACTCCTCATAATTCTATAAACTTATCAAGGAGTTAAATCTGCCACTTTATTAGCCCTTGAATGGGAAAGGTGTGCATTTTCTGCGCGTACAATGGAGTTTTTGGAACTGCTTTTCAATTTCTTTGTGATTCTAGACCCTTAGAAGTAAGCAGAAGGACTTAGTCCTTCCTTTGGCATGAGGAGATCCCTCATGATGTGCTTTACTACATGCAGAAGAATTTTGCAGTCTGTTGAATAACCAGAGAGCTCACACAAAAAATATTTGATTCACTGGTACCACATAATAATTTTTAACACATCTCCAAGTGAGTCTTTTGTTCTATATGTTTTAATCACTGTGGCTGACTGGCACAGCAATGAAGAAGCTGCTGTTTGAGTAAGCATATATAATTAAGCTAACTCATACCTGAAACTAGCCACTCTCCTGGCTTAAAATAAACTGTATTTGAACTGCTGCCTGCTGTGGATCTGCACACCAGCAGCATCAAGAAAGCATCAGTGCTACGGCAGCCAGTGGCCCATAGCCTGGCCTCTGCCACAGAGTGGTTGGACTCTTTATTAGTGTAAAGTTCTTTCTCTATTAACCTTCCCTCAGGAAAGGGGAAACATGGCCTCCATTGTAATTAGCTTACACAGCCTTCCATGTAAGCTGAAGAATGGAAAGTGTCAGGGGTGCTTGCAGCAGCCTCGTGGGTATTTGCTGTTCGCAGGGAAAAGTTAATCTGCTCTCAGATTTTGGCAAGGGCACAAAAGCCCACGTGTAAAAATGTTCTTAGAATGAATTAAATTTCACATAAATATGACCACACAGTAGGTGAAGTAGTAAAATGGTGGTGGTGATGGAAAATATGACTAATCAGAAAGCTGCATTAACTTAATGAATAAAATTATCCTTTAACATAAACTGAGGTACTTAAGTGCCTTATTTTAAAAATGTGGTTGTTTATTGTTCTGTAGCTTATAACAACTGTGTTATTTCAACTAGCAGCACACTTTAGCAGTTTGGTCTGAAAGAGCATTTATATTCAGAGTATGGGGGTTTTCTTGAAAAGAAAAAACGGTAGCTCAAAAAGCAACTCTATGACACTGAGTCACTGAACTTGTTTTACTAAGTGGTTTAAATCGGAACATGAAAAAAGTGTGAAATATATAAATGTTTCTGATCTTTCACTTTGAAATTACTTGTCTTAAAATTATTTTCATTTTTGTTTTTGAATTCTCCCTTTGCCATTTGGAACTGGAATATAAAGTGCAGACCTCCTTGGGTTATCAGGGCAGCACAGACCAGGCACGCAGCTGGAGTGTGCAGATCTGTTGCTTGTTCTTTCCCTGCTGCACATCCCTCTTCCCAAATCCATTTGATATGAGTTTGGCAGGTCCTTGTGGATTGATTCTCCTTCCTACCAGAGCATGTTTCTCTCCTTGATTTTTTCCTTGAAAGTACTGACTCAACAAGTTTCTACAATCATAAAGAGTCAGGCTTGATATTTTTCTGTGTGATTAGAAATGTTCTGCTCCCTGTGCGCTTTGAGAGCTGTCGCAGGCTGGTCCCAGGGTGGATTCTGAGCAAGCCCCAATGGCCTCTCAGCATTGTGGCTGTGTGTGCTGCTGTCAGGGAAGCCACAGTGGCAGCCTTGCTCTCCACTGCTCCTACCCTGGGGATGCCCTGATCCAGAGATCTCAAACAGCACCTCGGATTCAGGAGCTGTGCAAGCACTGCCCAAATCATCTCTTCCGTTAAACTGAAGTGCAAATAAAAGGCTGCATCAGATAGTTATCTCTCAGACGGGGCAGCTGAGGGAACATCCTGGAGTCTGTAATGTCTGGGCACTGTTCAGGTGCAGAGGGTGAGGAGAGGGATCTAGGAAAGGCATTCCTACCTCTTTCCTCCACCCAAAGCTTTCCAGCTGTTCAGTAGTGTTGGGCCTCTTTTCTCCTCACAAAACATTCCTAAATGGAAAAGTAGGTATTTGCTCTTGTTTGCTCTTATAGTTCACAGCAATTACAAAGTAACTATTTTATAAGTTTGGTGGGATTTTTTTTCTTTTTTTTTTTTTCTTAATGAGGTCTTTCACAAAGGAGTTTTAAGCTTATGCAGTCTTCCTGCTCAAGCTTCATGTATTTGTCAGGAAATAAAAAAAAGGGTCTGCTTTTTTGAGGGCCAGGTGTTTTATATGGCTAACTTAAGACGTGCCTGAAAAGGCTGTGGTTATTTTCCTGTCTGAAAAGTTCTGCATTTATTTGGGTTTTTTTCCTTCCTTTTTGTAGCATTGAGTACATAACTGTTCAAACGTGCTGTTTATTTCTGTGTTTTCTGTTTGTGAATCCCCTATGACCATTAATTTCTTTGGAATGCTAGAATTGAAAGTGGACATTAGTTTCCTCCTCTCCTCAAATATTCTTACAGATGTTGCTGTAAATCAATTGCAGGGCTGACATAGCATTTGACTGCCTGACAAATGTGCCATAATAACGCAGCTCAGTAAAATGTGGAATTTCTGAGGTAGTTCTTGAAACTTTTTCGAAGCAGTTGTAAATTCTCATCCATGTCAGCACAGGTGGAAAGACAGACACAAATAATATGTGCACGTGTGTGCATAGAGGGTGGGGTGTACAGGTTGCCTGTACTTATTCTTTCTTGAGTTCTCTAGGTGGTTCACCACTTCCATTATTTAATTCAGCTACTTGAAGCAAATTAGAGAAAGAAATACTCTCATAAAACTCGAAATGATCTTGCTAGCAAAGTTTTGGAGAGAGTATGGGTGCCTGAAAATTGAAACAAGGGGTCTGTGGCAACTGAAGGTTGGAGCTGGGCCTGGTAAACCATGACAAACTTCACAGCAGCCCCTCAGGTAATGATAAAAGGGACATTTCAGGTACCCACCATGAGGTTTTGCTTCTGGGAGATCTGAGCCAAGCTGCTCTTGGTCTTCAAGAGCTGGTAGTTCACAGCTCTGGGCAGGGAAGGGAATGTGTTGTCCCAAGACCTTTTGCTTTCCTGTTTCCTTGTGTGATCAGTTCCAAGAGGTGAGATGTTTGGATGTTGTTATTTTTTCACAGCTAATCCTACTGGATGGTCCATGTAGATAAGGCAGCCCCCATTCAGCCTTCCTGAATTCTGCCTCCCTGGTGAGAACTTGCTTTTCATCTGAACACGTGCTGAGCCTGGCCATCCTTTCCCCAAAAATGAGAATTTTCTGTTTCCTTTGAGTAAGACTACTCAGGAGTTATTGCACAATAGCTGATGAAAAACATTAGGAAGATTCTTAGAATTTGATGAGCTGCTTCTGTTGAACTACTTGTGAGGAAGCTAGGCAGAAATTCTGGGAACACTGATTTTAGAAATATTGCCTCTTCTTACAATGAATGATAAGAAGTATATTTGCTTAAAAACTAAATAATAATCTCACCTTAGAAACTTGTTTCTTAGCTATTATTTCAGTCATCACTACAGAAACATGATTTAGAACAGAGTTCCAGCTTACACTACATAATAATATTTGTAGAGCATGGAAACGGTGATCAAGCTGCACACAAAACTATTGTTAAAAGAATATTTATTCTCATATCTAGAGACTTTAAAATCATGTGGTTTTAAAGGTAAAACTGAGTATTTGGCCTTGTCAAAGTCTTCATGAACTGTCTGTCTTTAGCTGCTTGGAAGCAAACAATTTTCTAAATCCAGTAAGGTAGTAGGTATAAGGTGTTCTCACTTCTTATATTTTAAATATAGTCCACCACTAAATGCAACACAATTTTCAACAAAAAAGGAGTATTAGAATTCAAATTTGTGAAATAAATCAGATAGCATACTTGGAAGACTAACCAGTAAGTATTCTATTTTTTTCTGGTTTCCCAAAAAAGAGCATGTTTAAACCTTGGTGCTCTCATTCATCAAAGCATTTGATTTTATGGAAAATTTATAATTCTATTCTCAACAGACTTCAAAATCAGCCTACTTTTAAAAATTATTTTTACCCTGCATGTTGCAAATTAGGATACTTCTAGATCCCATATAATTTACAACCAGTTGATCTGAAAGGTGACCCAAAATAATGTAATTTCCCTAAGTGATAAAGTGGTGGTTCCTTGTTACTGCTTCCTGATCCTTTTTTTGTGTCAAAAGCCACAAAGGACACATCTTGTGATGAAAAGCCACACAAGACTGGCTTCCACTCGTTAACACTCCTGCCTTGGACCTCAAGCTTTCACAGAGAAGGCAAGGGCTAAAATAAGGATGCGGTGTTGTGAGGTAGCTTGTATGGTTTTATCCGCAGCTTAAGGAGGAAAGATGCAATAGATGTGGAGGGAAGGAAATGCAGGAAAAGAGAGAGAGAGGAACTATGGTGTGGAGGGATATAAGGAGTAGACCATAGAGATATGCATGGACTGGGAGGAATAGGGACGATCAAGTACCTAAAAACTCTGAGGAAGTCCAAACAAACCAGCAGAAATGGTCTGACTGGCTCATCCCTGCAGCCGTGTCTGTGGGCTGGTGGTTGGGTTGGGAGGAAGGAGAAGATAAAATTGAAGAGTTACCACAAAGAGGAGCTGCTCTTCACAGTATGAGCTATTCTGAACAAATTTAAATGTCTGTCCTGTCACAGATCGTTACAAAAATACTTCCACTGCCTTGTATTAGCACCACTCAAGCCACACACCTCAAAGATAATTCTCATCTTCAGGTGCACCATGAAAAGCCCTTTCTGTACAGTCTTCAAAGGAAGTTTTTTCTCACACAAGCAGATACAGGTGGTAGTTAGGGCTTGGGTTCCTCCTGATTCCTTTTAGCTGATGGAAGGCTGGGCCTGTAGCCTATGGTAGCTGTCTTTGCTTCCTCAGGACTCGGGGGATATATGATAAGCATCTCAGGAGACACTTCTCCCCATGTCTTGGAAACCCATCTGAGAAGGAGCCGCACTGTTGTTCAAGGCTGCCCACAATTCTGCTGACAACCTCAGAAAACAGATCTAATTAAAAGCTTAACTTCTGGTCAGATAGGGATAGGTCAGTAAATCTTGTGCTATAACAATCGTTGTTACTCACTAGAAATGAGAAAAAAGAGTACAGTTCAGCTGACTTCAGAAAGCCCCAAACGATTTTATAGAAGCTGCAAACAAAAAACCCCCAGATATTTAATTGTAATTTGTTGCATCTGATGATGAAGCTGAGCTCATTACCAAAATACCCTTTTCTGATGATTTTAAATGCTTACAATAGGAATGGAGTTGGGTCTATTTTGACAATACTATGACAAGCAAATTATTGCAGAAAGTTTTCCTTTGTAAAAGCCATCTGTGTTTCCTCCTTCAATCCACTTAGAAAGGTGTGCTAAAATTGACTTTCTCACAAATGTAGGAGCCTCCTTCTGATTTTCAGCCCAAATTTATCCAGGACAGATATTTGCTCCTTAGAAAAACAGCTTTCTGTTCCTGAAAGTGGATGGAACAGTATCCAATATGTAGATTCCAATGTTTTCATAAAGACCAAACATATTCCTTCTCTGCCTTCCTGGTCTAGAGAAGCCACATTTCTATACTTTCCTTTGAATATCTTGTGTCTTTTCCTTAACCTTTTGGGCATCTCTTTCCTCTAAATTTATAAATCAAATAAAGAATCACTGTAAATCAACAATGGCAATCATCTGAAAAATTAGTTTTACTCAAAACTTTGAGTTAAATGCTGACTAATGTAGCTCCAGGAAGGAAGAAATCAATTTCTGTTGAGCAGAATCACAAAAAGGTTCTGACTTCTTCTAAAATGGGATGAGTTACACAGGGTGTAAGTTGGCCTTGTTGGATGGCAATGGTAATATCCTTATTTAAATTAGGATTTTATTAGTGTTCTGGCAGTTAAGAATAGGATGATTGAAGGAGCTGGTTACAGTGATAGGGAACACTGGGTTTGGATCTTTCTATTAAAATTATCTAATCTCTCAATAATGCAGGAAGCAATTAATTAGCATTTGCAACTATTGGAAATAAAACAATTTGGTCAAAATTCAAAATGTCCTACTTCTCAAAAACATGAATTTTAATGAAAAGCAAGAACATATTCTGACACTTTAGCTTGTCTGATCTCTATTCTAATCGCACTGAAGGTTAGTTATTTAAAGCACTTGAATAATTTTAACTACACTGTACCAATTTATCATTCTAGGTTTAAACTTGAAATTAAATATACAGAAGGCAGTGAAAGTAAAAAAGCAAAGTCTCAGCTTTCCTGAGCAAGTAACTAACTAAGCAAATGAAGTCACATTCAGACTGCTCACATGTTCAATATTATTGCAGCTCCCTTCAAAACTTTGTGGTTTTGGTTTTTTTGCTTATCTCTGTTTTGCTTTCAGCTGAGATGCACCATGAAAGAAATATGGCCTTTTCTCTGAGTTTATAATTGCTTGAATTATAAGCTTCCTGTGGGAATGGCTACCATGCTGCTATGCTTAGGCATTTATGAAATGTCTCTGTTTCTGTCTGTGTCCTGACATGGGGCAAAGGCCAAGAAGGAGAAGCAGGTTATTCTTTAAAAGGGTCATTCCTTTTGGAAGCAGAGGGACCCTTACAGCTGCCTGCAGAGCATTCCCAGTTCCAACTCATTTCACCCCTCAAGACCAGCTTTGGGCACCAAATGCTTCTTTTTTTTTGTGATTCTTCACACACCTCATGATTTCACAAATCAGGCAGCTGACCTTGTTCTGCAGCTGCAGGATGAATCTGCATTAGCTCAAAATGTGCTTACTTCTAACTTTGGCTTCGGTTTGACTTGTGTGTATTTTCTAAAGGCTTTAGGTGTACCATATTCACCCATGCCTGGCAGAGACTGGCTGAGCCCATGGCCTGGACAGCCCTTGGGAAGTGCCTGTGTTTCTCTAATGACAGGAAAATGTACTTGTGGCAGAGGCCTTGGGAAACTTCTTGGTTAGCAAGAACCACTCCTGAGCTTTTGCTTTGTGTTGCTCTTCTCACGCATGAGGGAGAGAGTACTTCATCACTAACACCCATTCAGAAGTGCATTTGTGTATGAGGTTCTCACAGCTAGGATTTCAGTATTAAGCTGGGCGGAACTGTAGTCTTTGTTTAAGCACACAAATGTGAAAACAGGCACAATTTTTGTCACACATTCCCCAAAGACCTAATATATTCAGTCTTATTCTGAATCCTGAGAGGTGAGGCTGTAGAACATGAGGCAGTATTGTGTTTAATTTGCTGTTTTAGTATGAAATGATCCACCAGGTAGATATTTATTTTGTAAGTTTGAATGGGAGAATTACATTTTGGTGCTGTAAAACTCTTATAACTTTATACTACCAGCAAGATAAATAAATAAAAGATATTATGTTTCTTAAGATACAGAATAGAAAAAGAGATTAACAATTTTTTTCCAACAAAAATATGGTTCCATATCGATGCAATCCTGAAAAAAATGTTGACCTTGTGAAATAGCTGTAGACTGAAACAAAGTCATTTTATTTTATTTTTTCCAAGTTTGAATCTTTCAATTTTAGTTTCCTATAGAGAAATTTCAAAGGAGTTCCAAAGCAGTATCCTCAAGTTTTCAGAAATGTCCAAACATCTTTACCAGTTTGCGTGATGAACCAGAAATATCTGATATTATGACACATCAAAAGCCTGTCTTTCTTATATCAGAAATATTCACTCTGTATCCATAAACGTGCACAGCAAAATGAGATTTCCCGATTGGGGCCAGGCAGAAAGATGAGAATATCTTTATTATCTTAACATCTCTGTTTCCCTGTTCAGGCCTTATCTAGCCAGATCCTTCTGTAATTAAATTAATATGTGCTTCTGGGGACAACTGCGTTTGAGTCTGTTCCCAGTGGTCAGCTGGGGAAGGAGGAGCAGTGGTGCCCCTGCAGAGCCTACTCACATGCCTTCAAATCAGGGATTCCAAAACATTTTATATGCTGTAGCACAGTCCTTACAACATTGCAGGGATTGTATGTTGAAAAAAAAGGAGGAAGGAAGGAAGGAAGGAAGGAAGGAAGGAAGGAAGGAAGGAAGGAAGGAAGGAAGGAAGGAAGGAAGGAAGGAAGGAAGGAAGGAAGGAAGGAAGGAAGGAAGGAAGGAAGGAAGGAAGGAAGGAAGGAAGGAAGGAAGGAAGGAAGGAAGGAAGGAAGGAAGGAAGGAAGGTTGATTCTCAAGAAGTAATGATTTTGCAGAGGTGCCAAATGGAGCCTGGAGGTGACCCAGGCTTTTTGGAAGAGTCCAGGGCTTTGTAGCAGAATTTGTCCTAAGCAGTGCGCACACAAGCCACACCGTGTCATTTGATCTAGAGCCAGGTATTGGTCCCTTGAGGGGATGGCTCTGATGTCTCTCTGATGCAAAACAAGTACTGGCATCTTGAAAGTGCATTTTAGGTCTTTGACTGTATGAATTCCCAACCTGATCCCCTTTAGGAGCTATAACATCATCAGGCTCTATGTGCAGGCAAGGAAGAAAGAGTACCTTTAGGAATACCTATCAGTTTGGGTTTATTTGTGGTGTTTGTGTGTGTTTCCACTTATTCAAGGGGCCTCTGAAGAAAGTATATGATTATACGCTATTTTTAATAAAGCTGTGGTTATGAACTTTGTTTCCATAGTGATGGCATGTGAAATGAGAAAAGGGAAGGAGAAAGCTGTGAAAGATCTTTAGGGGAAAAAAAGGGAGGCTGTCCCAGCCTTGGCTCCTCCCAATGCCTTGTGGACCCCAAGCACTGATGCAGAAAAGGTCAAGATGATGTGAAAGGACTGCTCAGCAATAGATAAATCATTGATGTGTTACTGACATTGTTCCAGTCACAAATCCAAAACATATTGGTCCATTCAAACTATTGTGTCCCAGTGAAAACCAGTACAGGAGGAAGAGGCACAGATTATAATTGGGAAATATTTTTAATATTTACCTGATAGCATTCTTTTTTGCTTATTTTTAAATGCCTTTTCTGTTTTATCCCATTACATTTTTAGTTACTTTCAAGACATGCAATATGGCTTCTTGTCCTTGCTAAAACAAACTAGCATTAGACAGGTCAGCATTTCACCTAGGAACTTCTAAGGAAAAAAATACTTGTATTAAAGTATAAAAAATATTTTGCAGGTAGACCCTATTTGGTAAATTTCCATAACCAATAGGATATGAATTGGGAAAGCAAGCTCTTTTAAAAATTAATAAGAACTCTTCAGAAAAAGAAATTTGCAGAAAAGGTCATAGTTTCAAAATTTGGAAAACAGCCATAAAGTCATCTAATCAGCATTCCTTGGGGAACACTTATTCAGGGCAAAATAAATCAGATTAACTGAAATAATTACCTTCCAGAAATAATTTGATCAGCTCTCCATTTAACTTGACATTAATTTGACCAAAAAGAGGAAAACAAAGTAATGTCTGGGCTGGAATCTTCTGTTTATTGTTCCTTCCTTGTTAAAAAGCTCACAGATAATTTTTATTGGTAGCAATTTGGTGTTAGTAGATAACCAACAATTTATTACTAGACTCATGCCATATTGCTTCTTCAACTTGCAAAAACCCATTTCTTTCATCGATAAAACACTTTTTAATTTATCACCTCTTGAGAGCACTTAAGCAACTGTGATTCAATTAAAGCAGTGTTCAATGTCTGTGCCTGTGTTCCACACTTGGCTGATAAAAGAAAAAGATCGGGCCCATTATACCTATTGATGGACTATATCTTATTTATGGTTTTAACCTATAAGTCTTTAACAGTCACATGAATTTGGCATGTGTGTATGTGGAGAGTGCTGAGCTGATAAACGAAATCTACAAGTGCAACCTACACAGATGAAGGAGAAACATGTTTTAATGGTTTATCTGTTTATAAACTGAATCTATAGCTTTTGCTTTTGTCTGTTCCAGAGGGAAATGTTTCCTCCTTACAAGCACCACAGGGACACCACAAGCAGTGCAACCTGTCCTAAACTGGAAGAGCCACCAATTCTGTCTTAAGGGATTTTCACAAGGATTCAGTCTCTCATCCATTCTGTTTGCTTCCTAAACTCCTGTAATAGGCTTTCTGGCAATGATGTAATTTCAGCTTGTAATGTTCATGCATCAGAGAAAGGAAAATAGTCTTTAAAAAATATGCGGGTGAGGAAACTGAATCAGACCACTGTAAACTGGTTTGTCCGAGGTCATGAAGAAAACGCCAACAAATCTATTTTACATATAAATATACACACATATATATATAGAGAGAGATATAGATAGAGATAGATAGATAGATAGACAGACAGACAGACAGACAGACAGACAGACAGATAGATAGATAAAAGTCCAAGCCCAGTTTGAATCCAGAGGAGAGCACAAAACTTCACAGGCATCTAAGCTAAGGGAATGAAGAACACAAAAATGGATAAACCCCAATCTTTTAAAATGTAAAAGGAAGAAAAAAATAACATGATTGTACTGTTTTCAGTCTCTATTTAATCTGCCATATTTCTCTCACAGGGAAGCTTTGAAACAGAGAGAATCTCAGAACACAAATGGAAGGATAGATAGTGAAAGGTTGTTGAAACTCTTGCCCTGATGTCTATTCCACAGGCTCACCTAAGTAATGCCTTTTGAAGCTGTTACATTGAAGGGGTTCAGAAGAACAAGGCAAAATGTTGTTTGTGTTTTTATTAATTCACTTGTGCAAAATGCATCTTTCAGGGACATTGTCTCACAGGTACAGCTGCCAAGATATTGCCTCAGAATCGAAACACAAAATCTTACTGACATGAAATTTGCATGAGGCTCCTTACTTAATAAAAGCTTTACAGACCACGGAAAAAGCTGGCTGAATTTGAACTGCAAAAAATATTCTTGTAAAGAGAGGTTTAAATGAGCATGAAAACAGTAGGTTGGAACTGGTGGAATATTTTTGTTTAAAATTTTCTTTGGCATACAAAATCTTTTAACAAACTTCAATTATTTTTTTCAGGAGCTCTGAGGTTTTCTATTTTTTCCTCTTTTATAAATGCCTTTTCTGCAAACATAGAAAGGCATTCATATCAAGTTTGTTGTTAAGGAAAAAATTTCCTTTTCCCCAACAATTTCATTGTGTCCAGCAGGTAGTGATGATGATGATGATGACAACACAGCAAGGATGGCTGAGCTGTCAAGTGAAAGTGGGAACCAGCAGATCCCCAGGGAAGGTGCAGTATTCCCCCAGAGATTTCTGATAGGAGTTTTTCATGAAAGAGATGTGAGAATTAAAGATTATTAACAATTTAATTTTTGGTTTTTTATGATTTTCTCAAACTTTTCATCACTGAAAAAGTATAAAGATGAGGGCTTTCTTTATTTTGTTTTGTTATTTGTTTGTTGGGTCTGGGTTTTTCCTCTCCTGACTCAAATGCTCTTCTGTGTTGTTGCTGCTCTGGTGTTGTTCCCAGTTTATTTAATCCAGCTGTTTGGGCAGGCATTCTGTTTTAGTTTGTGTTGAGCTGCTGATTTCTGACCATGGCTTTTACCTCTAATTTTGTACACAATGAACAAAATAGAAGAAAAACAAACAATAGCAAAATATGTCACGATCCTTTTCATATTTTCCATGGTTTTTGTTGATCATATGCACATCATTTGTCATGCTGCCAAGAGCATCTGAGCTTCAGTCAACTACCTTTGGGACTGTAATTCCTTTATGATCTATTTTCCTATTTATTTTGTTCTGAATGGTTTAGCAGTGCAACTTGGAAAAGATACAGGCAAAGGCCTTTGGACTAAATTTCTGTTGAATTAACATACCATTGGCCGAGCATAATGCATTTTGGGCTGGCAATTGCCCTTGAGAATACAAATCAAATGAATTTATTTTCTTTTTCAACTCCTATCTACTTGGAGCAGCAGACAATTCTTATCACAAGTTAATGCTATACTAGCAACATATTACAACTGGAGAAGGGTAATGGATACAAGAAGTTAATTCATCTGTTTATCTTGATATTTATCCTACATATGTTAATAGAATGTCTGCTACACAGAATTCATTGTATTTGGTTTCTTCTGCTTAGTTCTGGCATACAGAAATATTACTGCATCTTTTCAATTTTTTTCTTTTTTCTTAATTATCTTTTTTTTAATGAAGTGAGGGAAGAGGAAAATTATTTGCATTATTCATAGAGAAAAAATATGGCCAAGTGGTAGTTTGGGCAAATTGAAGTAAATCATAGGGTAAATAGATTATTAAACCTAACTATCTAATGTACATAAGCGCCCTGTAAAGCTCTCTCTGGCTTATGTTTCAGAAGGTGCCTTTGCAGTCAGACAACAGTGGTAGTTTTCAAAATGTCTCTAGTATAGGTATCTGTATTGAAGAAATCTATATCTAATGGTATTTCAGTCTCCTTTTTCAGACTGCTATGAGAAACAGCTATTCCTAGGAAATCTCATCTCACCCTGATTAAGAGACTTAAAATATAATAATAAATGTAAGATTTTGTATTGCCATTTGCTCTCCAATAAAAATAATCTGGCTGAGTAACCCAGATGCACCTGCCTTCCGCATCAGTCTGTTGAGATGAATGGCATTTAAAATTTTTATAGAATTTGAAATCTTGCACTGTTTTTTGCTATTAGGATAATGTTATGTTCCAAAGCATGGCATGCTTTATGATAGTAGATAGCATCCTTTAATTATGAAAATGGTTTATATTGTGTATTCAGGATCCTTAATAATTCTGCAGTGAATTAGAATCAAATATTGATCAGTATGCTTCAATACAGAGATGAGATTTAATCATATGCTTGAGTACGATCATCAAATATTTATGCATGTGGATCAATAAAGATTAAGAATAAAGTTAGCATGATACATACAATTACTTAAAAGAAAAAATACAATTTTCTTATGAAGTAAAAATTAATAGTTAATGTAGCTATGTATCCTTGTGGATATATCTTAGATAGAGACTTGCATTTGTGACCCAGCAGGTGGTGAAAACATTGCAACTGCTCAAAAATATCAAGGGTTTGGCTATGTTGCTCCCGACCAAGTCAGCAGCTGAATTAAAATCCACTTACTTTAAGAAATGATATGAAAAATCTTGAACTGAAAATCCCTGTGTCCATCCAGCTACAGAATCCTAGTTAAAGGAGCAGTTGAGGTAGAGAAATCATAAAACTGTACAGCATGACCCCATCAATGCTGGGGAGTGAGATTAGAGCAGAGTCAGTGCAACAGTCTCTGCCATCTGCTCCTGCAGTTTCTTGACCAGGTTGCAGGGCAGGCAGTATTGTCCTTTTTGTGCTATTAAAAGTGCCATGTGCTGCCTTCTGCATCAAGGTGTTTGATGCAGTCCAAACTTCACACATCCTGAATGGAAATTCATCAGAGCAGACTTAGACTGAGCCATAGGACTTTATCCTACACGAGTTGTCCATTGAAGCAATAAGCTCACTAAATGTAAAGAGTAGGCAGTAACTAAGCTATAAAAACCAGTCCTAAATGAGGTAAAATGTGTACTGGAAGACAGGAATGAGTGTTTTTCCTCATAGTGTTGGATCCCACTAAAGAAACTCTTCTGAACCAAGTCTCTAGGTTAGCTCATTTAAAGTTAACATGGATATTTCTGCAAGGCTTTGCCCTCCTCATGCATAGCCACACCTTCAGCGAGCTTGTCCCAACTACAGCAGAGGATGTTTTTATACCTGTGAAATAACTGCATCAGAAATATACTCCATAGAGAAAAGACAGGCAAAAGAAAAGAAAAGAATTTAACTAAATATTTTACTCTTTTCAGCATGACCTCTACCAAAATTAAAAAGCTTGATGATGTAATTTTTAAAATTAATTTTCTCAGTATTTCTGTGTATGTTCAGTATATCTCTGTATATTATTTCAAAATATAATTTCTTTTAAAGAAAGACATCATTTAAATATTTATAAATGTTTTGCTAAAATATGAAAAACTGATTTTATTTTTTTTCTGACCTATATCAGGGACCAAACATTACATAATTATCAGGTTTTTAATACTAAAGATTACAGCCTCACAACAAAGCTTCCCATATCATGGAAAATATAATTTTGAGGAATTTGTACTTAGTGAATCTGTGCTGTGATATGCACAAGAAATGCATCTTTGAAAGAAATATTATTTAAACAAATGTGTATTATATTTATAATTATACATGATTATATATTAAGAATCTATATTATGTTTATAATATGTTTAATCATCAAACGGAGGGTGATTTAGGTAATCTATTTGGTGAGAAGTTTCTGTTCTTTTTTTTCTCTTTTTTACTCTTCATAGTCTTTTCAAAACTACAAGTACCAGTACCTTTTGTAAAGAACAGTGGAGGAGGTGTGAAGAGATGAAGAATCTAGGAGTGCTCATCACTGGCTGAATGTTATTTTAAGGGAGCACAAGAAAATGGAGAACCTTGGTTACACAAAGACGGGTTCAGGGGATGACAATTCCATTAACGGTGTAGAGAACAGGACGGAATGAATGAATCACACTCATAAAGGATCAGAGACTGAGGGTGAGGGCTCAGCCAGCATCTGAAATGAGAGGTCTGCATCAAGCAAATGGAAATACCTCAGCTGCAAGTACTTTATAGCCATCCTCCCTTCTTTTATTATTTTCTTTGTTACTTTATTGCACGGGGAATTGTTCCTTGCTGTGAAAACCACAGCATCTTTCCTTAAAGAAGTACAACTGGTTTTGTGATGTGGATTTCATAGCATATTATAAGACTATAATTTATTTTTAATTTACAAAAGAGAACAAGATTTTCAACCTGGGACACAGAATCTCCTGTAGTGGAATCTGGATATTTCTTAGAGTCAATAAATCAAAAACATTTCAAATCTCTGATGCAAAAGAAAAAGGTATTTAAAATCTAAATATATGTAAAATAGTTTCAGGGAGAAAAAAGCAAAAACCAACAAGAGCACAATTGAATTAACTACCCCCCACAACTGTTATTAGCTGCTGATGTCCCTTGATGTAATATACTTTTGTGATGGCAATGCTTTCCCTTGTTGTGTCATTCCTCTTGATGCTAACAGCCTTCTGACTTTGTAGGATAGGATTTACAGTTGGTAAAATGTAATCAGTCTTTTTGACTTTGAATTGTCTCTTTAAAAAAAGATGAGCCAAGCTAATTATTTGTATTCTGAAGGCACTTTCACCTTGTCCTCCAATTTCAAAGGTGTAGTCAACTTTGGGCAAACAAAGCAAAATTGATGATGCACTGTTAGAAAGTAACTCTTCCAATGCTGTGCAGTGGTACAAGTTCCTGAGGAAAAATTATTTTAATTTTCTCTATTTTTAAGTTGGAGACATCCTCAAAAAATGAACATTTTTGTTGTTAAACAAAGGAAGAGGTAAACAAGCAGTTAATGAATCACAAGGGGGAAAATCCAACCTGCTGAAATTCCACCAGAGTTTCAGGCCAACATGCACTTTTTTTGTCAAAGACACCAAAGGTGAGGCTAGAACCCAATGTATAATGTCAGATTCTCTTCTATGTAAAAAAAGCACATTATGTTTTTTCAGGTGAACATTTCTTAAGGCCTCATGCAACACCCAGGAATACAGAACACTTCCTATGTACTAATTTAATGTCTCACATTTTATGTTACATCCTTTTTGCCCAATATTTAATAATATTACATATTTTTATATCAGTTTAATTTTTTTTATTATCACAAGTTTGAAATTTATTTTCAGTTTCTCGACTGTCAATAACAGACCGTTTTCAACTCAATAAGTGCAGCTATTTATGTGTGTGTGTGTGTGTACACACAGTGGAACAAAGTTGAGCCAGTCTGTATACACTCAATCCACTTGGGCCTTTGAATTAAGGCAGTGAAGGAAGGCAGCTGGGAAGGCCTGGTGGCAGCCAAGTCTTGAAATGTTAACAGAAGCAGCTAAAGAAACTCTGGCCAAGTCAGCAACACCACTCTCCCAACTGCATCCGCAGCACTGAGTGCTGCCAGCAAAGCAGATTACAGGGTTTGGTTTATGAGTTCTTTGTCTGCCAGGCAGGCTCTGTGTGTGGCCATGTATGTGACAATTAGTCCTTGGTGAAGGAAGGATGGGTACCAATGCTAGTGTACAAGGAGGGAATGAGCAGGTGTTCAAAAGTGTGCTTCTCTTCCCTCAGACATCACTGTCTGCCCTCCACGAGCCAAAAGTGACATTACAAGGCTGGTCTGCTCTGTGTGGTCAGAGACTCAGTGTATGCAGTGGTCATTGAGCTCTGTAATTAATGTGGCTAAACTAAAGTGTCCAGCTGCTGGGCCCCCATTTTGCCCTCAGATGCCTGTGTGTGGCTTCTGTGCTCCAGTGGGAACAGGGTGTGCATGGCTGGGGAGGGGATCTGGCTCTGTGTGCGCGCACTGGGGCTTCTGTGTGTACAACAGTTTCAGGGAGATTCCTGGATTATAATGTTCATTAGCTTCCCGTTTTCTTTCTGCACCAAATGTTACTATTTGCTCTCAGAGCTGTGGACTTTGATGTGCAGCAGTCTTCTTTGGCAAAGCATGTAGGTAATTTGGTGACCCTGTTTCAACCAAAGCAAAGCTTCTGTCCTAATCTCTATCTGAACCACAGCCTGAGCTGTTTGGAAATAGGAGAGAGGAGAGGAGAGGAGAGGAGAGGAGAGGAGAGGAGAGGAGAGGAGAGGAGAGGAGAGGAGAGGAGAGGAGAGGAGAGGAGAGGAGAGGAGAGGAGAGGAGAGGAGAGGAGAGGAGAGGAGAGGAGAGGAGAGGAGAGGAGAGGAGAGGAGAGGAGAGGAGAGGAGAGGAGAGGAGAGGAGAGGAGAGGAGAGGAGAGGAGAGGAGAGGAGAGGAGAGGAGAGGAGAGGAGAGGAGAGGAGAGGAGAGGAGAGGAGAGGAGAGGAGAGGAGAGGAGAGAGGTAAAAAACCAAATGTTCTGTTTGTGTCTGAAATGTGAAACAGCAATGCCAAAATATCCCAGGAAGGCTATTCTTGCTGTACTACTTACCCAGCCAAAACCAAGTGCTTCTGGAAATCCTTCAAGAAATCCTATTAGAGTTATTTCCAGTCTGGCTTCCAGACCAGAGAGGCTTGGATAAGACATTCAAAAGTTTGAATGTTTATCAGCAACTTCTTCCTTTTGCCTCTCCTATGTAAACAAGAGTCCAGATTCATCATCAGCTTTTCATGGATATGTCACTTCCTTCTGCAGACATCTCTGACTGATTCTCCACCCATACAGATCAGAAAGTTGAAACAACTGAATTTAGCTTTTCTAATCATAAAGCAAAAACCCTAAGACTGGCAAGTTATTAAGCAACATCCTGAGCAAGAGTTGATGGTGATATTATCCTGTGTTCCCATTTGTGCATTGAAATATTTTGAACATCAATAGGTATCCTCTTTGACTCAATAATTGCAGTTTATTCATGGTTAGTAACATGACTAACCATTTGCCTCTGGCTGCAGATGTGGTGTTGCATTTCTCTCTGTGTATCTATGTGAAGCTGAGTTTGTAGTTGAGGCAGCAGCTGTGACTGTTATTTTTACTCCATTTTTTCAGAGCAGAGCTAAGAATTTGAATTA
This sequence comes from Melospiza melodia melodia, assembly GCF_035770615.1. Taxonomy (NCBI): domain Eukaryota; kingdom Metazoa; phylum Chordata; class Aves; order Passeriformes; family Passerellidae; genus Melospiza; species Melospiza melodia. The sequence continues at coordinate 73,137,176 of NC_086197.1, forward strand.
CTTGTTCTCTTTAAACTTAGCAATAATCTGTCCTGATTTCATTGTTCACATAAGCATCCCCATTTGATTGGAATCTGGGACAGGTGGTTTATTTCATATTCTAACTAAACAGTTTTTCTCATTCCTTATTATACCAAAGAATTAAGTGCTGGAAATATCTGGAAAAAAAAGTCAGTTTGACTAAGAATTAGAAAAGAACTATTCATAGCTATTCTGCTTCCTAAAACAAAATAGTCCTTTGAAAGTATGCCATCCATAACTAAGCCTCCTTATTCTTTTAGTCTAACAAATCTTTCATTTTTCATTCCTGCTTGGTAGATCCTCTCCAGTCAAGATAAACCTTTTAAAATATGATCTCTTACAAAAGCCTCAAGAGTGTAACCATCTATAACCTTACTTTGAATTATTCAAATCCAATTTGTAATTCTGTTTGGTTCGAAATTAGTTATATTGCATGACTCCTAGGTTACATGTTCAAAAATGGACCGGTGTGGTCAAATACCACAACCTGTGACACAGGACATCAGGCTAGCCCAACTTAGATATTACTGGAGCTAAATCATGACCTTTGGAACAACCTTTTATATGTTTTTTTCCCTCACATAGGTCTAAGCAGGCCAAGATCACCGCATAACTTCAAAAGGTAAAGTGACTGGATTTTTTTGCTATGAGTCATGTTTTCTTATAATCTAATTATTCACACAAATCTTCCCTGAACTCTTTCCAAATATCAATCCTTGTACTTCAGGCAAAGGAATTTACTTGAGTATTCTAGTAAAGTTTACTTTGGAAGAAGTACATATATGTTATTTACTATTTACACTTGCTGAGTAACCCCTATTTATAAAATTCAAGGGTCTTAGCCTTTCAAAACACGACTTTCACATGAAGCTCAGATCAGGTTAGAGTAGGACCATCCCAATGGTTTTTCCCAGAATTGCTCTTTCATGTGTTAGCATCTCTCTTCTGTCGGTATGATTTACATCCTTTCTTCTTTAGTCTCCCTCTCTCTTCCTCTGCTTGTTCAAATCAAAATGCATACTGTTTGCAAGCTTATAGCTTATCAGGCAATAAAGACTGCCCTTTGTCAATAACATTTCTTCTTTATTATTTGCCAGACTCTAGTTCTTCCTGGTAATTGCGAACTTTGTTAACGATATTCTTATGTTACCTTCCAGGTCATTGATAAAAACTCATTAAAATATATTATGCAAGCATTGCCTGTGGGACCACACTAAAAGCACACCTGGTTGATGATAATTTCTCTGACGTCTGTCAATTAGTTAATGGATAATATATATAGTGTTCACTGTGTTAAATTTGTAGCATTTTAGACTTTTAATCAAACCGTCTTTGATATGCAGTCAAAGTTTCCACTGAGCTTTGGTCACTTATACTGACATTACTTCCTTTGTCAACTCAGCTTTTAATCTCATTAAAAAAATATCATGTTTCCTTGAGAGAACCTGTTCAGCAGAAGACTAGTTTGAATGGCCTTCAAAATATTTTATTGTTTATTGATGTAATGAATCTATTCTACTATTTTGTTTGGGGTCAAGTTCAGCCTGATAGAATACCTTCAGGCAGTTCATCTAGTTTATCCCATTTAAATACTGGTGCGGCATTAAATTTCTTCCAGTTTCTGAAATTATTCCAGTATTTCTAGAGTTATTGAAAATAGCAATAATAGCCTAGAGACCTTTCAGACACCTCTTAGGATTCATAACTTTTGTAGTACTTAAGTCATAGTTCATGAATATATGAATGCTCTTGAAAACCTTGCCCAAAGACCTGGGCTGCTGAGGCACAAACTATGATTAGTGTAGGTATTATTAACAAAGAAAAATAGTGTGTTTTTTTTATCTTTTTCACTTTATCTTTTTTATTTTTTTGTTCCATTCTCCTACCATAATAGGAAAAACCTTCAATATTATGACATATTTGTAAAGAAAAATATCTATGGTTGAGACACTTTGCTTGGATGGCACAGAAGAGAAGACATAACTAAATATCCTCAGGTACTGGTTATAGCATTATTTATAATCTCAGCTAGAGGTCTCTCAGTGTGTGCTTGCCTAAATAATTTTGAATGTGTTAGATAACATTGTCTGAAAACAGACATCCTTTACGCAATCTCCCCTAACAAAATGGTGCCTTGCCCATACAGTTTCAAAAATATTTTATTATTGGCAAAGAAGATCCTGAGGAATATTCACTATGAACCTGGGAAGAAGAGGCAGTGAAGGCAGTCTGGCCATACTTTCACATTGCAGCTGTAGCAAAATTGGTCAAGCCTTGACTAAATGGCTGCTATCACCTAATCTTGCTCTCTCTTGTTGAATTTCATCTGTTTGTTCCATGAGCTATTTCTGCTTCTCCCCTGGCTTCTGTGGGGGTCAATTCAGCAGAAAGAGGCAGGATAAAAGTTTAAGATATGGAAAAGCAGAATAAATGAGGGATATTCTATTTGGAAACAAGCTGTTATATGTGGTTTAGATGCTAAAAAAATATATATATAAGACACCCAACAAAATAAGAACACATTAGCAGGATTTGAATACATGCTTTACATTTCTAGTTGAATCTGAACCATCATTTATTAACTACAGATTAGACTTAGACTAAAGATGGTCCAAGTTGCAACCTAAACATACATATTTAACTTTTTTTTGGTCACCACCTTGAGTAGAATGACCAATGCTTTTTTTTATTGCCGGTAACAATGAAACAACAAGAAATATGATTTAATCTAGTAAGAATTCTAAACTGCAACAATTTACCCTCTGAGAGCATCAATATGAAATGTAGGAGCTATGAAAATATTAATAAATTTAATATCTCAAGATGAGAATTTCTTTGTCTTTTATAACTCATTAGCACAATTAAAGCATGGATAAATTATAGAGCTAGATATGGTTCTAAGAGAGAAGTGTGCAGTTTCACAAAGAATTGAACTCAGCTAGAATAATGTTTCAGAAAAGCCACAAATAAAGTATTTGTTAAAAAGACTTAAAGGAAGCAATATATAGGACACTGTTTGCATATTGTGTGCCAACACAAACACAACCACATAAATGCAAAACTAATTTGGAGAAGCAGTTTCTACACTGTAATTCCAATGGTGAAACCCGTGATTATGGCTGCAATTCTGCAATCCCCAGCAGTTGTATTGGGTTTGTTCAAGCCAGTAATTGAGCTGGACATTCCCACATTCTGACTGTTGCTAAATTCTTATGATTCACCACACATAAAGAGCCTGAGAGCAGTGTTTTCTTTCTTCACAAGTCCATTGCTACCACTTGTTTAGTTCTGGATTTTATAACAGCCACCAACTAATTTCTAAAACCGTGCATACAGTTTTATGTTGTTTGTCATAGTTTTATCATCTCTAAATGTTTTTTTCCTACTTTGACTCTTTCTCAAGGTTTCCTTTCACTATAAGCAACCTCTAATGCCCTTTACAATCCCACCTTTCTGGTTCCTATGATAATGTTATCAAACCCTGGCTTAATTTGTATTTTCTACATATAACATGGTTTGCATGACTGCTTATTTGGCCCCTAAATAATGATTTGTATAATTTTCCTTTTTACCATACTCAATAACCTCTGAAATCCCATAAATTAAAATTTTATACTTGAAATGAAAGTTTATGCCACCCTGCATTTGTAGATATTTAGAAACAATGCCATAACAAAATTTTCAAATACAAGTCATAAAGAGGGGACTGATGATGTAAACTCTGTACTACGTAACTGCTGTGAGAGAAAACTCAACAGGTGAAAGTAGTTGAAAATGTTACTGGCTACAGAGAAAGAAAAGACCAATCTGTCCACCTGTCTCTACATATAATGATTGGCCCTATAGTCATTCTGAATGCAAGGGGAAAACATTGATGGGTTGCTTAGGTCAACCAGGTAGAGTCCATGTCATCTACACTTCAGCATCAACTGAGAAAGGAATAGAAAGAAAAAAAATATCTTTGCATAAAGAGTAAAAAAATAATTGTTAGTCAAGTCTGCCTCTTTGACAGGAGTTGCAAAGCTGTCAGTGAAAAGGGAGGATTTTTTTTAAATTATTGAAAGAGATATTAAAAAGTTGTTAACTATTTGGGGCTTGCTGATTCAGTTTCTTGAGAGCTTGAGGGGAAAGGAAAAGGTATATTACTTTTCTAATATTTTGAGGCAAATTCCCAATAGATGGAATTTCCATCAGAATATCAAATAAGTGAAATGAAAAAGAACAAAAGAGCACACACATCCATCCACTTCTTTTCTTTCATTGACTCCATAGTTTTACATTTAGGAAGGATTCAATACAAGTAAGTTGGAAAGAGAAATGAACTTGATGAGCTTTAAAATTAAGGCAATATGGCAGAGAAAACCAAGGGCCCATGCCCAACTTACAGACGTTATGGAAATTACACACACCTGCCACCATAATAGGGTTCAGCTCTATGTTTCTGCTGAATTAATAAGCCAAAGAGAGCTTCTTGTATAACATCCTTTTTATTAATAACAGTACAGCTTTCTTCCAAGAAAGCCCTGAGCAATTCCAGCATTGTGACCTGAATTCCCCGCCTGTCAATTGACATTTCAGACCAGTTGTAACGTTGTGGTTTGGGACCTTCCCGTCCCTGGGTCCTTCCGTTGTCCCTAGATGCGCATTTTCCTTTCTACTCTGGGAGGCTGTGCTTCTGTTAATGATGAGTGCAGCTTTCTTATTGTCTGGCTTGAGCTGCCTCTGGCTGCTACTTTTCCTTGCCTAGGTGAAAGTTACACCTAGCTGTCCAAAGTTTCAGCAAATTTAGCTACTACTGCTAAGGAACTTGGGGCAAACAAGTTCTAAGGGAGTAGGATACGAAATCACACAACACAGAAGTCGAGTAGGAAAATCTAAAACAGTCCAGAACACAAATAGTAATTATTAAAGTATTATTAAATAATATTATATAATATGGAAAATAGCCTTGTGCTACAAAATTCAAATCCATGTTTGCAACCCAAATTTTGGCACTTGTTTTTGGGAATAATTTTTTTCTGTGGCCCTTATTTTCTGTGGGTTTTTTTTTTCCTTAAGGCTCATAAAAAAGCATAGATTATCCTTCTTGAGAAAATTGTGATTTTTGTGACAAACTAAAATGCTTTTCTTTGTATCAATAGTAACTGAGTGAGCCAGCATGCAGCTTAAAATATTGCCTGATAATTTTTTCTCTCCGTGTCTTTACATCTCTCATCCCCACAATACAGGTGGGTTGTTACAACTTGCTGAAACTTACTGAACTTATTGAAATCAGTTAGATGTGATGGATTTTATTAAAAAAAAAAACAAACAAACCAATACACAAACATATACCAGAGAAAAAGCTTGGGTGCCTGTGATGTAAGGTAATTTATCTGTGTAATGTAATTTCCAAGTGAGGGCCTACAGTCAGTTTGTTCAAGGACAGGTAAATTACTTTAAGAAGCTGAAGTCTCTAGAAGACTTTTCCTCACATTTTTCACTCCCTGCTGACTAAGTTTTTAAGTCCACTTCCTCATCTTGATGTTAAGTGCAAAGTATAGTGGGTGGCATCAAAAATAACCATCCAGAAAGAAGCTTTAAAATATGAGCAATAAGTTTTTCAAATAGCATATCATACAGTGGGTGGGTGGGAGACAGAGTATGGATTTAGCTTAACAAAGTCCCATGACTTTGCTTCAGAGGGTTAGGAAAAAAGCTAACTAGGTATTTTTATGACTGATATGTTTACTAGGTTTTTCTTATGGTAGACTTAGAAGTAAATCTATTTTCCTACCCTCAGATAAACAAGGATTTAGTAGATCCATGCTGTATTTGGGCAAAAGAATATGTTTCAAATATGGAATGATTTTGCATCATTGAGTTTCAAGTAAGGAAGATTCAACTGCATTTTATAAGTTTACAGTATAACAAAAAGGGACTTTCAGCTCACTCTTAAATGTGGGGTAAAGGTAGGTCTGTTTTTGTTTTGTGTCTCTAAAACCCATTTACTAATGCAAACGTAATGCATTAATAATATGTGCAAATCCTTTTTTGATATTTGCATGAATATTTGAAGCTTGAAATAAGTCTGAAAATAAAAAATTCTAATGTATAAAAAACAGTTCAACAAATATTAGTGGAAGAAATATACATGCAAAGTAAAATTTTCTGTACAGTGCAGCATGGCACAGTGCTACACATACCTGATGCATGTTATACAGATTTAATTTGGAGACACTTTCAAAAGAAGCAGGAATAAGACAAAGAGACAACAAATGCTTTCTTTCCCTTCAGCTCTTAAACATGACTTAATTCAGAATATCCATCACTGTACAGAATGACACAGGAACCAGTTCCTTGGCTCTTTTTACTCTACTATAATTCATCTTTGTCAGGAATTGTCACCCCGTAACAACTTAGAGTTTTCCCTTGGCTTCATTCTCAGAAACAGTAGCTGGGGCATATGATTTACTGCATCTGCAGAGGCAGCATCAGAGGGAGAGATCTCTGTCAGGGCAGTGCTCTGATGAGTGTGACATGCTGACTTCCCAGCACACCTGCCAGCATGAAGGACCGACTTTCCTTTGGTTTGCTCAGCAAAACCTGGTTTGCTCCAGTCGCTGCAGCGCTGCAGACGGTGTTTACAAATCCTGAGACAGCGCTGCTATTGTGGGAACCTTCGAAATGCGCTGAGTGTGCCTTCATGGACACTGACCTTGGCTTTTAGAGGTGCAGAAGTATGTGTGTTTCTGGTGAGCTCATTTACTAGATGTGACATTTAACTTCATCAGTTTTGTGCACAGCCAGCCCTGACTGACCCTGACCCTTTACTGGCCCTGCCTTCACCCACCCCATGGCCCAGGACCTGCTCTGCCCATGCTCGGAGTGGCCTCTGCACATCTTCAGGGCTTGGTCTGCCCTGGCACCTGCCAGCACTTAAAAGCAAAATAGTGAAAGTTGCTGTGCTGTGGAGAAGTAAAGTTAGAAGCAGTGTTGTAGAATACTTGATTTGGATAGTGCTCAAGAGAGAAGACGCTTAGTAGAAAATATGCTTGAAAATAGTCATCAAACTACTGGGATTTAGCTTCCTCCCTGACAAGGGGGAGAAATATGCTCATAGTTTTCTGCATTTTCTCTCCCCTTGCTCATGCATACTGAAGTCTGGGTGTCATTCTTACTGCCTGACTTTATAATGGCTCTAATGTCAAACCAATAGCCAACAGTACTTTTACTCTGTCAGCTTTTGTGTGTAAATTCTATCAGAGCCCATGGACTTATGTGTGCTTGGTGTGCCAAAGTATTCCTCAGCCTCATCCTCTTCCACCAAGGGAACTCCTTGCTCAAGATTATTCTGCTTGTCTCTGGAACCTGGGATTCCTGAAGGACAGTCTTGCTAGCAAAGACTGAAGCTAAGAGGGCTTTCAGTTCTTCAGCCATATTCGGTGTAATCGGATCCTCTGATTCAGCAGTGTGCCCCCATTTTCCACACATCACCTTTTTTGTCACCCACATACTTACAGAAGCCTTTCTTGTCGTCTTTGACATCCATTAGCAAGTTCAATTCCAACTGGGCTTCAGCCTTCTTAACTTCAACCCTAGATGATTGAACAACGTCTCTGTATTCCTCCCAGGTTACCCAACATTTATTTTACCCCCTGTGCTTCCTTTGTGTGTTTGGGTTTGGTTGGATGTTTGTGTCTGAGTTTGACCAGTTCAACTGATAATCTTATTGAAGGACTCAGCCAGTATGAAAGTGATAATCTCCTGTCACAACAGAAAAATTTGTCAGTTAAGGAAATTGTGTAGTATCTTTCTTGCGACCACAAGTTGTTAGAGGAATTTAGGTATTAATTTATTTATTCCAAATAAATATATATTTTAGTTACGAGGAATAGACTTTAAAACAAGTTATAAAATTTTTAGAACAAAAAGCTAAACAGGTCAAAGCTAAAACGACACATTGTCTTCCCATCAGGAACATCTGTCTGAAGCATTAAAAACATGGAAGAAAGGAAGTGGAAGTGTGTAATTTTTATGTCAAGTTGAGAACTTCATCCAGAGGAACATATTTAGTTTATCGTCATCTTTAGTACGAAGCTCCCTTTACAATTGCTGCCCAAGGCTTTTCTCATACTGATTTAAGTTGCAGAATTTACCTTGTTACCTTTCCAGTCTGACATGGGCTCCAGGTTTTCTCCTTTACTGTTTGTTTGTGCTTTATTTTTGGATGAAATTTTTCTGCTCAATTGTTAGAGTGGAGTAACAGTGTCTAGGGACTTCTGCAGCCTGGGGACAACTTCCTTCTGGTGGAATCTGATATCTCACAATTTTTTCATCCATAGTGTCTGTGAAAATGGCCCAACCTACCTCAAAAGACTGAAGTAGGGAAAATGATTTCTTAAAGATCTTTCAATAATAAAGTTAAGCCATTAGGCAGACATCAATTTAGGAGTTTCTTCAGCAACTAGATATTGCCTTTTCCAAGTAAAGTATCTTGATTTATCCTTTCTCTTATATTATCTCACATTTGTATTTTCTATTTTTCTGATCGTGATTTATTGTCTGGACAAAAAAGAAATCTTCTAAAGATTTTCAATGTCTTACAGCAATGTCACAATTACACAAATGACAATGAACCATCTTGTTTATTTGCATGACATCATAACCTTGACTAACTAGTAGCAAATTTGGAGTGATGGTCATATAGTTAATTCTTGATTTCACAAAGTCCATGAATTTTGGACTTTGCCCATATTACTGGAAGCAAAACTGTAGGACCATTGTTTCTCATTCCACATGTAAAATTACTGTTTACATCATTCCAAGGGCCAAGCACTACAAGGTGCTTGAATTATTGCTCATTTCAAACTTCAGGAAAGTAGAAAGATGCCTTAGAAGTGTTCAACATTTAATCACTCTTAGCTATCTAAACAAAAAATTCAAACCAATAAAAAAGTTGTTGGTTTGTTGATTTTTTGAATAGGGTTTTTATTAGTTAGTTAGTTAGTTAGTTAGTTAGTTAGTTAGTTAGTTAGTTAGTTAGTTAGTTTTTGTCTTTTAATTATAAGTATGGGAAATCAAAGGAAAAAAAGGAGGCAGGAGCATTCTGACCTTGGAACACCAGCCTATTCCTAGCAAGAAATGCTATCACCTTCCAAGTGAGGAAGCAGCAAGATTTACCCCAAATTCTCTTGAGGGATGTGGTTCTGCATTTGGACTTAATCAGACTGTGGGATGAGGAGCTGCTATTGTAGTAAAGGATGGATTCTTGGGTTTCCAGGTTAGGAAGGAGCAGAAATGGAACAAGGCATGCTGACAGTGGGCATTAGCAGCTCAGTTTGCTGCATGAACTGCCTATAGCACAACTCAGGGACACTGACCATTTATAATTCACAAAAAAGTTCTTTAAGAAAAAAGAAATATTCAATAACAAGCAATTGGATCAATCATGCGAGGACACTTATTCTGGGTGGGGTTTTTTCTAATGATCAAAACCTGTGAGTTCAGCAGGTTTATGTTTAATTTCCCCCTCAAAAGCAAATTTTGGTTGGACTTCTAAATTATCTTCTTAATATCTAGTTGAATATCTTTGTCTACCTAACTAGCTTATAACTTACAGTTGCCAAGAATATGTTAATAGACCTGGGAAGATTATGCAAAGGCCTTTAAAAGCCTTTTTGACAAGTTATTGTTGTCAGTTTTGTAAAAGTGGAATTATAATTGTGAATGATATTTATTGCAAGCTTCATAAACTATACACATTATGGAAGTGATTTTGCCCCTCAGGTCCCACATAGTTCTATAGCATATGTATTCAGCTGCTTAGATTTCTAAACAATATTAGTCATTGTAAAATTTTCACTGACGTTCGTATCTTACCCTGAGGTTTTGTTCTCTGTGCAAAAATGTTGCAAAGTCTTTTTACAGGGGCCTGTTAAGGCAATTAAAATAGTTTCAGTACCTTGATAACTTGCATACCTGATAGGAGGAAATCAGACACTTCAAAGAACCAGAAAGCCTCCACCCAAAAGAAGGCTTGTTTGGACTTAGCCAGTGAGAACCATCAGGCACAGATCTGTGTCTTCACTCAGAATTCAGAACACAAAGGGTTTTCTCATATTTTTCGTCAGATGGAAGGTCTGCCCTAAAATACAAGGAGCCACATACCTTTAACACTGAAGGCTACTGTTACTCCATGCTGGACATTTGAATTCAGCTCTCTTTCAGATAAATTTTCCCCCCTTTATTCCCAGGCAATGCCCCTATTACCAAGCCATAAGCCAGTCCAGACAGGCAAGCATTTCACTGCTCTCAGCAAAGTGTGGTTGTGAAGCCAATGACTATAGTTCTGGGCCAGCATGGATAAAGTAATGGGAATCAGTGGAATATGACTCTGCTTCTCCCTGTATGCTGCTTATGAGTACTGAGCTGGCAGGTGACAAATCTGGCTTCTGGTCTGTGGAATCAGTATTATTACTGGTTTTATCCTGTCCTGGCAAAGAGCCAGGGGAAAGCTAGGAGTAGTCTGCTGCTCATTCCTTCTTCTAAACTCAATAGCTCTCAAGTTCCTCTGTTCCCAGTAGCAGGTGTTTAACTGGTGGAAAAAGAATACAACTTAACAGAATACTAAGAGCATCTCTGGTGTGGTGGAAATTTTAAGTTGGAATCTCCCCAAGGTAGTGAATGTGTTCAAAAAATCATTGCCAATACCCCATGTTAAGGTTCATTAAGTTTTACATAAAATAATTAGAAAGAGAATAAATTTTTGCTGCTTAATTTTCTGGGATGAGGCCCCTAAGGACTTACCTCAAGAGGGGATGCTGCACTGTGAGTCCCAAGGTGCATGATGTGTAGCTGAGACATAGGATAGGACTGACACATGCATACTGATGCATATCTACACACAGATTTCCTTCTTGTTTTCTCTTGGTGGATGCTTTTTTGCTCTTGTTGCTGTCCAAACCACTCTGACATGCTTCTTTCTCTCCTGCACAAAACTATCTGGATAGAATGATGTCATGGTATGGTTATTCTGTGTGCTATAAACATAATCCTCTAGGAACTACAGGTGTGTGGTCATGGGAAACTGCAGGAATCTGTTGAAAACTACCTGCTCACCACACTTTTCTATTTGGTGTGTTTGGGTTTCTTTTCTCAAAATCTGGAAGGACTGAGAAGAAACTGCGTAAGAAAATCCTGGGGTTTATCACTTCTGTGGCTTCCATAGGGCATATCCTGAGTTAAGAATAGCAATAAGCAGAGGTTATGGTTTGCATTTAGATCTGAGTGGAAAATTCTCATGGTAAGCCAAAACTCGGGAGTGCTTATAAGGCAAAGATATACTCTGTATCATTAGATAAGTCATGATTTTCAGGCACTAGCAAAATTCTATGAAGGTTCTTAAAATATTTAAGATGTTTAAATGAATATGCCTTGTCAGTAGTATAACCTACCATATAATTGCCAGGACCATTAGAGCTTTACTGGAGAAATGTGATCTGCAGAGTCACAGCAGTAGATCTAAATGTGATCTACTGGTCATAATGAGATAGACCTAGTCAAGTATCTTACTGAGCAGACAGCAAGCTAAGTCAGTAAAGTAGTCTGTTTGCATGAGAAGTGTAGGTGGTGGGCAGGTAGGGGAAATATAGGGCTTTCAGGGTCAAGGCAATCCATAGTATAGGGAGCTGAGCTCTTTACTCAATTGTCTTTTGTTTCAACCTCAAATATGGAAGCAGAGTGAAGCCAAAGTTAAGGAACAAGGTCATTCTGAGACTCAAACATTTGATGGCTTGACAATCATTAAATATAAAAATTCACTGGTAAAATGAATCCTTTTAAAGAACAGCATCAGGAATGTGTGCAATGGAATACATTTGCATAGCAAAGAATTTACAAGGTTGAACTTCCACTAAACTGAAGAACAAAAACAAAGAACAGTTAAATGTTTTGACATAATGGGCTAGTTTGGGTTAAATAGCCCATATATCCATCATGTTTGTGAGTATAATGTATCTGCAGGATACACTGTAAAGACTTTGTTACAAAAGCTTGCTTCTTATGTTCTTATAGAAGCAAGAAAATAAATAAGTTGCATTCATTTCTAAATTTGTGAACAGAAAATCTGACTGCATTTTGGAGGCAGAATAACTAAAACATTATTTTAAAATTAATAATAATATTTTTAATGTTGGCATTTTTGCCCTAATAAAATAAGCATTTCAAATTTCAGTTCATGATTAAAAGTTGGCAAACTGCATAAAGCAGACTGAGTGGCTCCACTTCAAACAATATAATGAAAAAAATATTTAAATAATATCATATTTAAGAACTATATTTGGCGTAAACTCTGCCATTGTAGAGATTGGCTATGTACCCTGTGGCCTTCCCCAAAGTTCTTGAACGTGATTCTGGTAATCAGACCAAAAGTCATGAGACACTGTAGGAATGGAGAAAATAACAAAAGTCAAAACCGGTGCCATTCCTGCATCTTGGAGGATGATCTGAGTACTCACATGGGCCATTTTTTCCTTCCTGAACATTGCATGTCTAATACGGGAAAGGTTATTTCAAAACAGCAATTTGATCCTGCCATACTCAGTGAATAATCCCACTGTAGTCACAACATATGTTCTTTCCTGTCCAAGACTGCGTGGGAAGAGGCAAATTCAGGAAATGACACCCGCCCCCACATACTTCATACACACCCCTCAGCTTGACCTGATCTCTCCAGTGTTCCAAGAGGACAACCAGAACACAAAATTCTTGGGTAGATGTCACGAGTAAGTAGTACAGCTCAGAAACTCAGGTCTCAGTCTGTGGCCTCACGGATTGCAAACCAATATGAATATTTTTGCTGTGGTTTGGTTGAAGCACCTACCTGTTACATGCCCCTGAAGCAAGGATGTCATCTGCAAATATGTTCCTGCTACTCTGAGAGGAAGTGGAAAGGAGTGTCAGGTAGTTTAGTCACTGCTACACTCCTAGAATCACAGAATTATTTGGGTTGTAGGCACCTTTAAAGGTGATCTAACACCTCTACCATGGGCAGGGACACCTGCTGCAAGACCAGTTTGCTCAATCCAGTCTGGTCTTGAACATTTCCAGGGATGAGGCATCCACAGATCCTTTTGGCAACCTGTTACATTATCTCACCACCCTCACAGTGAAGAATTTCTCTCCCAGTGTCTAATCTGAATCTACACATATTCAAATCCATTATTCCTTGTCACTTCAGGCCTTGATAAAAAAAATCTCTCACTGTCTTTCTTGTAGGTGCTGTAAAGCTGCTCTGAGGTCTCCCTGGAGCCTTCTCTTCTCTAAGCTGAACAGCCCCAACTCTGTCAGCTTTTCTTCATAGGAGAGGTGTCCCAGCCTCCTGACCATCTCTGTGAACTTCTTCAGGACCCTCTGCAGGCACCTGGAGAGCGGGACACAGCACCCCAGGTGGCTGTCACCGGAGCAGAGCAGAGGTGGAGAATCACGTTCCTCGCCCAGCTGGACACACTTTTGATGTACGAGGACACAGTTTGCTTTCTGGGCTGTGAGTGCACATTGTTGGATCATGGCCATTTTGCCATCCACCATCCCAAGTCCTTCTTCACAGGGCTCTAAGTGAGTTCATCTCCCAGTATACTGATATATTCTGCTCTGACCCAGGTGCAGAATCTTGTGCTTGGCCTTGTTCTCCAGGGGGTTCAAATGAACCACTACCCAATGTCATCTGATCCTTCTGGATGTCATCCCTTGCTCCTAATGGATCAACTGTACCATTCAGTTTGGTGTCATTTGCATATTAAGAAGTATTCTACTGTTGGTTTATAGATACAAGACATGAACCATTCTTAAAGCAGCAAATCCTTTGCAAAAAGACAAATGTATGACTAAAGTCCACATGAATTGCAATAGTAATCACAGTGTTTTGAGTTAGCTTTTTTTGTGACATGCTAAAACTATGTTACCAAGGAAAAAATTCAAAAAAAATTTAAACTACCATCAATAAAGAGCACACAGCCAACATTTTACAGGTGTTAAAGGAGAGTACACATACAGTACAATACTGAGATTGTTAGGAGGCAAGTTAAAAGGATTGATTAAGGACCCCTTATCCAGTTTACAGCTGGTGATTATCTTCATTTTTATCCCACCTTCATAGCTCATATAACATACTAAAAATCTGCAGCCTGGGAATGTGGCAAACTGGTAGACTGAAACAAAGCCTTACCCTGCTCTTTCTTTTCCAATCTGTAAGAAAGAGTGCTTACTGCACAAGTAGTTGTCCAGAGCTTTTGTTCTTATCCAGAACATATGCTGTCCTGTGCACTGAAATAATTCACGCTCTGTGGCAGGTTTGAATGTAATTGTATACCACACTGTAAGATATATACCTGAAGAAAAAGAAATTAGGGTTGTATGCATTTTGGTATTTTGAAACATCTATACTTGGATGCAATAATATATTCTTTTAATGCTCTTCAGACAGTTCATGTTTAATAATCATATGCCAAAATGTCTCTTCTGTTACTCTGAGTTTCTACTGACTAAAAGGTTTGGCTTTGAAGCCATATTATTGATACTGAATCAGGTCCATGAAACACAGTGCCCTAGCTCCATCCACACATGCTGAAATAGCCAGTCAGCATCTATATCTAGGTCATGGAATTTCAAGGATTTGGATGGAAAGTACTGTGCTTGTGAACTCTGCTCCAAATTGCCAAGTCCAGATGAAGTATTTCAGTGAATTATTTTGTCCATTTTGGTGGACAGGCTTCACTGCAGAGGCCTGGAAGATGCAGAAGGGCTCAACTATTTCAAGGAGCTTCACATATGCAACTTGTGTGAGGCATGGTGAAATTCATTGTTTACTGAGTTCATTTCTATAAACAAGTCAGTGCTTGACCAATAACTGGACTTTACATTCCTGGACTCCTTTAAAAATTTGAGACTAGAGTCCTATAGCCAGAAATAGTCCTCATTCAAAAAATTGGACAAGTCACATATATGGGGAGATTTTTACTATTCAGAAAAACTCAGTTACTCAGAGTGACTGAAACTTCAGGAAATAGGCAAGGAGGTAGGCAACTCTGGAGCAGAAACAGAGAAAATGTTCAACCTACGGAGACATTTACATTTACTGACTGGCCACTGGGGATTTTCTCAGTGTGAGTAGGATTCATTTGCCAATCCATAGGAGTGTAACATCATTTCAGATGCACCATGGTATCCTGTCCATCTTCTGTCTGATTTTCTAGAAGAAGCCTCCTGTATAGATACTATATGATACATCCTGGGCACAGGCAACTGTCACATCTTTGCACATTTTAAATTACACTAGATCACCGTGTTAAAGCAAGTGAATCCCAGCCAGTGTAATATTTTACTTGTTTCCTTGCATTCAATCAAAATTTTGGCGTCACTGCTTTTTAATTTTAAGGGACTAACTCGGGGTGCTTGAACTTCTGGCATTAATATTTAATTCACTGTGGAAACCTCTGAAACCTTGTTTTCATTGTGAAGACAGATTTTCTGCTTACTAACCTGGTTGGGTACAGATACAGAAAAAAAAAAAAAAATCAGCATCTCCTTGTGTTGCAGAAGGCTAAATATTCTTTCCTACTGAGTAGTCCCATCATTGTCCTTACAGCTACCAGGGTTCACTCAAGAATGCATTTAAAGGAAACAGCACACAGAGAAAAAGCAGCTGACCTGCTGTTTGATACTGCTTTCACAAATGAATGGTGAGTGTCTCTGTAAAAGGGGGAAAATGCTGATGGCAGGTCTGTTAAAAAACAAAGGAGAATGAAAAAAACCTTGAGTGTCCTTTGGACCTAACTCACTGACATTTTCCTGTGATATGTGAACTTGCATAGAAAAATCTGCTAATTTGCAGCTTTCTTAAAAAAATAAAAAATAGCAGTGAGTACTTTGATTTACTAGCCTAATTTGTGGCCACAGCAACTGCTACTATCAGCTGTATTTATGGTAACTCTAATACATCACCCAGAAACTTATAAATGTCAGCACTGCAGCTCCCTGTAATAGAAGTTTTTACTAATGGAAGACCACAGACTAATTACACAACCCAGTTTTTGCTGTTATTCGTCTAACATAGAGTTGCAAGCCTCCCAGTTACTGAGACCAGTGAATTAGCATTGCTAATAAATGTACTTGGAAATTCATGTGTGTAAATCTCATGTTTTTCCCAACACTTTCGAAATTTCTCACCAGTATTTTTCTCCATCTACTAAGAAGCATTAGTGACAAGGTTTAAAAAGTGCTTTAATAATGTTTACAGTTCAACTGATCTGTTGTAATATTCCCTTTTGAAGTTATTCAAATAAACATTATAAATATGTTTGCTATTAACATATGGTGCTGATACAAGAGGAAGACTTAATTCACTGTGTTATTTATGCAGCAAAACGTCCTAATCGTTCCCAGACTAAGATGAAAAGCTGTTGTGGCACCATCCATGTATTAGATAATGTCTTGGCACTTTCCCTATTATACTGTTATAAATAAATGTAGCAATGAAACCAGGGTGCTGCCTGGTGCTTTAAGATGCGTTTTTGTTTTTTCCCCGTTTCCAGACCAGATCCACCCCCTGCTGGCAGGAGGCTTCTTTGCACAGGTCCCATGGAGAAATAAAGTCAATAAAAAGCACATGGATTAATTTAAAGCTTTTGAAGCTAATTGATGAGTTCTAATCAACCTGGCAGGTCCTTGTAGCGTTCCACTGGCGACACATAAAGGAGCAGTATCAAGGGAGCTACCCTGCCATTAGATAAATAAATGAGCATGTCTTAGGTAGCTTTTATTTCAGAGAAAAAGAAAAAAAATAATTCTTTTCTCTCACATTGTTTTTATCTGCAGAACATTTCCATTATTTCTCTCTAACTGTTTGCCCTCCTCTTTTATCTCTCTGTGTGAGATATCTCATCTGTCTCTATTCTTGCCTTTCAGAAAAGCAGAAATAAACAGGTTGAAACCAGCTGTGAAAATGAATTTTCATTATATCTTGCAGCTATCCAACATAAATATTAAACATGTGAAACAAGAAAAATTTCCATCATGGTGTTATGCTAAAGACATGGCAAATGAACAGGTAACCATGGGTGATAAGTTCAGGTATCTAATGGCCCCTGCAACTGCCTGTGTGAGTACTTGGATCCTGTGGTAAGTGTGAGGTAAACAGCAATGAAAGACATTCCTGAGATGAGCTAATATACAGAGACATTTTACCCAAAAACATAAAAGCAGTTTCATATACTTTATTCCATTCAGGCTGGTGCTACCATTTTCTGATTTACATCAGCACCTCCTAAAGGGAATATTTCATGATCTGCTTCCTGACACCCCTGGATCAGCTTGTGTTCAGCTGGCTACCTCCCTGCAGTGCATGATCCCATCCTGGGGGCCTTTGTGTCCTGCCCATCGTGCTGATGGGGAGAACTGGACCCACTGGAGGCACGGGATGCATCCTGCAGAGGGAAGATCCCAGCCAGGAAAGTTTTAGGCCCCCAGCTGAAGAACTGGGAACCAGGTGCTGATGATCAGATGGTCCTCCAGGGCAGAAAGGACATGTGTTGCCAAGAGGAAGGTCATAGCACTAGTGCAATAAAGCAAGGGAAGGCAGATATCAGTCTGATCAAAACCATGCCCTGTGCTTCTGCATTAGCAGTGAAATATGCAATCTGAATTAGCATTAAGCCAAAAGGGACAGAGAGGAAGGGCAGGTGATGTCCTCCATCTTATGAATTCCAGACCTTTCCCTTATCATGGTCTTTCTGAAAGGCCCAGCTTCACTGCTGTCAGCACTTTCAGGCTCATTGCACCACACCACAAACACAGGCTCTCAGATGCACAGACTGGAAATATTTCCCCAAGGCTGAAGATGAGGGATATATTTACCATGAAGGTGTGTTGTTATTTAGTGAAAGTTTTATTTAATTAGGTCAGAGAGCAAGAGGAGTTGAGCTGGGACAACACAGTTTTTAAATGAGCTCATA
Source organism: Melospiza melodia melodia (assembly GCF_035770615.1). NCBI lineage: Eukaryota > Metazoa > Chordata > Aves > Passeriformes > Passerellidae > Melospiza > Melospiza melodia. The sequence continues at coordinate 73,155,187 of NC_086197.1, forward strand.
ATTAGAGAACACAGTCTCCAGAGCTAGGACAGCTATTTAGAATTTTTCATGTGCAGAAGCTTGTGCTTTGTTACTGCAACCAGTTTTTGCCTGTCTAAACTAATGACAGAATGTTCACACATGGTAGCATCCCATCTTCCTGTTGTTTGACAAGCATTTCCAAAAGTACCTAAATCACCAGAGAACTTTTAAGTCAAAATTTTGAATTTTGCTATTTCATAGAATACCAACTGAATGCTGCTATGGATCTGATCTAGGGGCTCATATAAAGGTACACAAGACTCTTACTTTTGGCAATTTAATTAAAATAATCCCTACCTTTATTTGCTGCCTTCAGCTACAACTCCCTCTTTTCAAATTTCATTTGGATAAAGCAGATTTCCTACCCACTTGTTTATAGATAGATCTGGTTGGAATTGAAAAATGTGTCCTTGATGAAGGATATCTGTTTTAGCAAAGCACACACATTTTGGGAGGATGTATGACCCTCAATAAAATTCATTACTGAATTTGTTTTGTAGGGCAGAACAATCTATCTGTTTTTCACCAGTGATTTACTAAACAATAATGAAAACATTTAGAAATATCTACTTTTAAAAAGAAAAATAATAGCATTTTTGGCAGTCACATTTTATTAAATATCCTGACATTTCTTGATTCTGTTCTAAAGTAAAACATAATGTAACGAGATATCCTGAAAGATACCAGAAAAAGCATTCTTCTCATATGGCATTTCTAAATAATGATATTACTTATAAAATAAAACACTGACTTGTATCTTCTCTTTAGAGCATTTAGGAGGATTTAAAAATGCAGAGGAAAAAGAAAGCTGCAAAGTCATGAAAAGGAATATGACAATTATATGCTAATGCGTTTGTCCTTTTTATTTATTGATGATATTTCTAAGGCAGTGAGTTCGTCTCCATCTGGAAGGAGAAAAACATAGATCCAGAAACACAATACCTATATCTTAGCTGCCTATGAGTGAAATATCTGGTTTTGAATTAGTTGTTTCCTGTCAACAGAATGAGCACCAGTCAACAGAGAGAGACAGAGGGTGAGAATGGATGAGTAAGAGAACTCAAATGGAGCAATGGGAGAGACTAAACAAGTAGCTTAAGTTGGACATACATCTTATCATTGTCTAAACACAGGCAGGTGTATTCACCTGTCCTAATGTGAGTCTCACCAGCATGATCACAGCATACACTTAAAGTAATTAAAATGTTTTTTCTTGGCTGGAAATTTTTATTATTATTGCAGAAAGTGCACTGCTGCAAACAACTGATTCCAAGAAGTACTTCTCAATTACAAGTAAAATTATCCTCAGATGGAAAATGTTCTGTGCTAATGCCTGTGTATGTTTCTACAGGAGCTTGAAAAATCTGTTTGGGTACAGTTTTACATTGAAAAGTAGATATTCTGGTATTTAGAGAATTATTACTTCATGTAATTATTTCATATTATTGTCGGTGCCTGTCTTTGGAACCAGAGTAAGATCATACACTGGTATTATCTCCTTTTGAAATTTCGTTCTTGCTTATTTTTAGACATGCAACCAATCTAACAACCTTACAAGCAGCAGCAAGGACTCAAAGATCTCCCCTTCTTTCACCACTGATTTAAGTGAAAGCAATGTTGATTGACAGTACTCAGCCTGTCGTCTCCTCAGCCCTTCCTTGTTTTGCCCTCTAAGGAGATAAGAAGGACAAAACTGATTTGTTTCTCTCTTACCTTGGTGCTAAGGAAAGTAGTCAATTCTTTTATGATGCAAATTCAGATCACTATTTGCATAAGTTATATTAGATGACTGAAATTATTTATGTCATCTAAAAAACGGTGTCCAGAAGGCCCAAGAGAACAGCTGGGTCTTGCCTCTTCTGCTGTGCCATGTGCATTTTTATTTTCCTAAAATAAGCTGCACCTCATTGCCATGCCTTTAACAACTTTAAGCAGCAGATATCAAGCTGCTTCCCTCCCTTGTGCATCATCCTACATATTTAATACCTCCTTATTACCAAAAATCACAGGTATAGATCAATATACAGAGATTCTTGTTTTTCTCTCTCCTTTTCTCTAAGACTTTTGTTCCAGCACCCTGAAACACAGCCCTTCATTTGTATCCACCCTACCACCTAGGTCTGCTTTTTTTTCTATACCAATCTTCTCAACTCAAGCACCATCTCTTAGAGAGAACTGGAAGAGGTTTTCTGGATTCAAGTGGAATTCAGGTATGGAGCAATCTGTCTCTGGAAAAAGATCCAGATTCAAATTTTTACCTTGAAAGTGTCAAAGCTTGTTTATTATAGCGTATCTTTTCATATTATCCCAGCATATAAATGTGCTTATTTCATACCTGGGAGTTCAACTCAACTAACCTTAATCATCACAAAGGCAATTCCTAACCTAGGACAGTTGTGTCAAATTTATTCTGCAGTGAATAGAAGACTGGCACCTTCATAACAAGATTCCTGCCATCCCCAAAGGAGTATCTGGTATAGGTGGGACGAACTGTCCTACAGCTATGCCTCCTCTCAGTGACTACAAAGAGAACCCCAACAAAGGTAAGGTAGACAGTGAGATTTCAGATAGATCAAGTAAAACAAATCATGACAGGGAAGTGTTGTAAACCAGTAGGTTGGTATAAGGAGCATGTTTGAAACTAAAGATTAGATGAATCTATCCTTCACCCATTTCAAGGATACAGACATACTGAGGGAACTTCAGGAATCTTGTGTAGCATGACACAAAGAAAACAGAGTCTGCCTCACTTACTTCACCATGCACTTGCTGCGTTTACTGCAAGGGCACTACATAAAATTGCACTTGCACTTGCTTTTAATGTAAAATCCTTTCAAATGCAAAGTTTAATTAGATTTTAGTTCTACTTTCAGACAAATCTGTGTCTTAATTAAGGGCCTGAAGCAAAGCTGTGTTTAAAAGTCTCATAAATCTCCCTGTAGTGCTGGGGTGATGCTTTGCTCATCATGCAGGTGTTCTGGCCCCCACATTTCATGCAAAAACAATTTTCCATCACATAATTTCTGTTTCCACTTCCTCTCCCTCCTCCTCTTCTCCCCCTTCCCAGCATGCAACTTTTCATTGAAGAGGTAGGTGGGCAAGTAGGCAAATACATGGTCGATGCTTTATTGAAGAGCAGATGATCACAATAGCCTTTGATTAATTCCTCTTACCTGTTCCTGTAAACAGGTCACACAGAAATTGATGTGCTATTATTCATATTATTTCACATTTTAAAATGCATTATCTGCTGAGGGCTTTTCTCCCTGCAGCTTGCCTGCAGATTTGAGATTTGGCTTTCTACCAAAATCATATTGCCTTTGTCCTTAGGCAAGAGCATAAAAGGAAGTTAAACTAATATCAATTCCCTTTTGACCTTTTGGGCTCTGTGCTACTAGTTAAGTGCTATATTGTGTCTCAGAGTTACAGTTCTGGGGTGGTACAATGATTTGGCATCCAGAAATGGAATCCAATGGGAAAACCTTTGCTGGAGACTAGAGAAAAGAGAGCAGAGTGAAACCTTGATTATAGAGATGTAAATCTGCCTTTCTGGGTTGTGAAGTTTGTGCCTCTCCTGAGTATTGATTCTGGCTTCTCCACTTGGCTCTTCCATCTCTGCACTTGGCTTTTTGCCAGAGAATTCTCCAAAGATACTAGGAACAGATTTGTACATGGCTGAAGGTAAAACTGGAAGGGAAGTTTCCCAGCCTGACTTATTCTAGATGACTGGGAAGAGTATGTGTACTGCATCATGCCTTCATGACTTAGAAAGTAAACCATCCCAATGCTACACATGTGCCTGTGTGCATGGCCACATCTCTTTGGACAAGGTTCAGTAAGATACAAGGGCTTTCCACTGATATGGCCTTTGTGGAAGTGGGTAGTGAATCCATGCTCCTTTCATTGCTGGTCTCATGCTCAAGCTCTCACTGGGGGATTTGGGACAATTCTGTCCATGCTCCTTGTAGGAGCAAGTTTCAAAGAGCAGACACTCTTTTCTGGCTTCTCCCTGCCAGGTGAGGTGGACGGGTGACCCCCAGGCACAGGGAGAATGGGAGTCACTGCGTTTGCTCTGTGGAACCATCAGCTGGTTGGATTCACTCTGAGACTGGAGGCTGTGCTACCATTATGTTAGTAGTAAGTAACTTGAGCCCCAGCATGGTGCCCTCACACTGTCCACAGTCATACCTGAGCACATTTGGTCCTCTTGAAGAACAAGAGCTGTGTTTTGCAGTTTGCAGAACAGTGATTGTGACTTCTCTGCTTCTCCTTCTGCACAATGCTTATGGAGTATGTTCACCACTTGACCACTGCAACAACTTGAAATTAGTTTTGTCTCTAAACTTCAAGAGAATTTCTGTTGCCATTCACATTTAAGTAGGTAGAACTTTGCTTGCCTTGATGTTTGCAAAATGTGCTGTATAAATAGGATGACAACAGGGGTATAAATGATTTCTTGAAAATTTCCCCTGTTACTTATGCAGTCCTATCAGCTGCTAGGTAATTTTTGTCAGATGTAGCACCTTGGTATGTCAGATAAAAGACTCTCTGTAATTGCTGAGTGTAAATAACAATGGTGAACAAGAAATATATCATTAACAGAGTTGTACGTATACAAGATAAGTAAGGAAGATATAATTTTCATCTGAGTAGGATTTGTAAGTAGTAAGCACCTCCTAGAGGTGCATTTTAAATTACATTGGTCACAATAATTTTCTTAACTGTTTAGTCATGAGTAAGCCTAAAATGTCACAGACATGAACTACACAGTTATAGACTATATAAAAATAAAGAAGAAATTAGACTGTCACTCAGAAGAGTGACATTTTTATCCTCATGGAACCTCTGTGCAATGTCAAATGAAACACTGAACCAAGAGCCCAGAATTTTCAGGTCATCTCTGAACTTAAAAATAATGATAACTTGACATGGTTTTGGACCAGTTCCAGCACTCCCCCAAAGAGCAGAAGGAGGGCTGCAATATACTGAGCAAACATGAGGGTTTCAGTTACTGCATGGGTTGGATTTCTATTGCTGCACCTGTGAAAGGGAGTATGCAGACACACCTTTCTGTGGATGAGATCACTCCAACACTTTCTCTTTCAGTTTGGCATGAAGAGAGTGTAAGGAGCACCATTCCAGCCACATTAAAAATAAACCTTGGGATCTGCTAACCTTCTGTGCTCACCTGTGTGTGAATTCATTCATTACCAGCAGACTTAAAAGAAAGTGGGGGCAGGAGGTAACTTGAAGGGGAAGAGAGCACAGCACTGAAATTGAAGTTTTTCTTTTCAAAGAAACTTGTTAATAAAATAAAACTGACTTCAAAACAAAAATTGAAACTAAGTTCAGTATAAGAACATTAAAAAAGTAAAACTGGAAAGAATTTCCTTAGCACATTTGCTCTAACACTTATGAAAGATATAGACTAAATCCAAGATAAACAAATCCCAGGTGTGCAAATGTGGTTAGCATATGACTCAGTTTAAATTTAAAATGTAGAATAAAACAGTCAATGTTCACCAATTTGCCTTGATTCTAGACAGGCATTTAAAAAAAGCAGATAGATCCTTACAATTCTCCTTCAAGAGAACCCAGTGCATGGCTGGAGAGCTGCGAACAACCTGGTAACAAGTTTTATGAAACAAGAACACACCAAACAGAAAGACTTGAACGTTCAAAGCTTTTTGTGTCTGTAAATATGCATGAGCTACAGTACGCTCAGAATGGTGCCACATGCAGAGAGCTGTAAGGAGATTAGGGTAACATTTTCTTCTCCTACATGGACTTTTCAAATCAGCAGAGAGGAAAGTATTGTCAGAAAACTGCTATTACCTCTCCTGCCTAAAAGTATGTGCATGGGTAACAAATAGCTATTTTCTTAAGGTGGGAAAAAAAGATGAGAAACATATGCTACCAATTTCTTAGGAGGATGGGTAATACTTTCTCTTACTGTGGAGGAAATAGAGAGGGTACGGGAAAGTTCATCTGAAGCTTTCCTGAAACCAAGTCTCCACTGAGCCATTTTGAGAGGGCTAGATCCAAAAAATATAATGTGATCTAAAAATAAGGATTTTCATCCAAGCTGAGATACGGGTGGGTCCATCTTTAGCCTTCCTTACTTAGGCATTTTGTGTCTGAGACATCAAATTTAGCAACATCAATCTGTAGCAAGAAATATTCTAATCTAGAGAACAATGTGTCCTATGATGCCCCTGTCTCTTTTGACTGAGAGAGGGGATGAAGGAAGAGGAGTCTGGAAGACTAGGATCACAGATTTCCTCTACTGCATCTATTAAATGAGAAGTTAAGAAGATTAAACTTTCTCTTAAGAAAATAATAATCTAGTCATTAGAGCATTGACCTAGAAAAAGGCATCTAGAATAAGTAACTTACCCAGAAGTTTCAGTCCACCACCTTCTATTCCACTGCAACCCTGAGTAGAGGGAAATTTAATACTCACAGACAAGGAGAAATGCATTTTGAAGAAGGAAGTCTAAATCTGTCATTCAGTATTTTGGTGCTTTCTTATAGAAAGGGAGAAATCAGCACTCTTGCCTTTTCTCCTAGAAAATTCTGTCACTGTACAAACACTCATTGGTTAAAAAAATTAAATAATCATGGTAAGAGAGACCAAACCCCCATATATTCCATAGATACCAGCAATACCTTTTATTATTCCATTCACTTTATAAGATGGTTCTTAATAAGATGAAAATAATCAGACACCTTTTCTGAGGAGAAGACTAAAAATACAGATTCAAAACAGATGAAGAAACCTTCTTGTATCCAGACCTGTGTCAATGGGCTCTTTTGCAATTGTAGTCTTTTGCTACATTCCCTAGTTTTGCATTCTTTATCTTGTTCAACTGTAGGTTTTTTCAACCTGTCCAAATTCTTCCCATTCAAAGTAGGATGAAAGAAAACATAAGTGCCTCAAACTATTAGATTTTAATTACATTAGGTGTTTTTTCCTATTCAAATCTAAGAAATAGGAATGTACAAGGTAAGCATTATGGCACCTAGCCATAAAAATGTGTCTTCTCTATGGCTGCCAGCTCTGAGCTTTTGAGGTCATGAACTGCTGGGATTTTTTGTCTTGCATTGTGCACTGCGTGTGTTTTAAAATGCACATAATTCCATTAGCATTCATCTTCCTCTAAAAGTTTTCTTAATACTTTCACTCATTTCCTTATCTGCTCTTTATATGATTTCCTTCTGGTTTTTTCCCTTAATGTTGAACTGAATTCAGAAACTACTTTGGTGTAGCTTAAGGAAAGCTGAAGTCAACACCTGGAGTAGTGAGTAGGATTGATCTGCCCAAAGGCAGACACCTGCATCTCACAGGATCCATCTTATTTCAAAGTGGACATCTGACATACGTGTGAGATAACTCATCTTCTATGAGAGTCTATTTTTTCTCCTTTCATTAAAAAAGAGTCATAAATTACCTAATGAAGTAGTTTCATCTATATTGCAACTTTCTAAACGATACCACTAAACAAAATCACACACCAATGAGGAAAAGCAGGACATGGGGAAAGTAAGTAACAAAGTTGGAGGTCATATACAACTGAGTAATTATTTTCCACATAAATTACCTGCAAATAAAGGAGGTATGCAGAATGCATCTACATGTACCATATTCCCAGAAAATGTCTTCAAAGAATTCTGTTGCTGATACTTTATTCCTGATGTAGTAATCCCATGTCAATATCTAATTCTTTATGTTGTACTGATTCCCAATAAAGGTCTTTGCTTTCATATAAAACATTCACTAATCCACTTTTCTATTACTCTGACCAGTTGAAAACCATGCAATTAGAGCCCATCTCTTTCAAACTCCTTGTGAAAACTAATCAGGGAGCATAACATCTATTTCCCCGTGGACAAAGCACTCACACATGTAAGTTTTAAGCAATCAAATCAGGAGGACTGCCATTTCTGTTTCTACATTTGCACTAGCAAGAAGAGCACGTATCTGTAAATATGATGTTTTTCCAAATGACATATTTTCCTAATCTGAAGGCCTCCCTCCTCTCAGACCTGCCATAAATAACCTTGGCTCATTTTATAAATAATCCTTTGTATAGTGCAACCAAAGCAAAAAAATTGTTTCCAAGTAATTTACTTCAGAATCATGATGGTTTTATTTTCATTTGACAATATTAAAACATCCTTATGCTGTGCCTTTTGGTGAATACGACATTTATAATATTGCAAAGAGGCTGAATTAAAATTTAAGCAGAAAAGGAGCAGAAGAAGGAGCCTTGTGTCCAACCATTAACCTAAGCAATAGAGGTGTGCTTTCCCTCTCAGGATTTTCCTAAGGGGGCAGTGGCAGCCAGGGGAGCAGTAACAAACTGCTGGACAGCGATGACATCTTGGGCCACTGCAGCTCTTTGTGCAGTTAACACAACCTAAATCTTTACCCCTAAAAGAAATATGTTTTTTAGACCAAGGCAGCCAACAAGAATTTGAGAAGAGGATGAAAAAATCATGGAGATGAGATGAAAAGGTGTTTATCACTGCTTTCTCATTGCAGAGATGAATTTCAGGTCTTATTTATTAACTAAATCCTTGCTTTCTGGCAAAAATTTTCGTATTGCTTCCCACATCTATTCCTTGCTCCTAGCTACACCATACACTCTATATTGCTTTTTTGAGATAACATAAGGTAGTCTTCATTTATAGATCTGACATAGCCATGAAATGTTTTTAACCCCTGTTTTATGGAATGGAAGAGTCCTTGAACAGGGGCTTTCTTTTGCTTAATCTTGTGCTCAGCATAGCAAAAGCATATGCCAAGCATTCACTAAATGGAGCTTCTTGAAACTTTTCATTGTTCAGTCAGAAAAGTATGAACTACAATGAATGTGATTGCTTGTGCTGTTACATTTTTCAGTTGATTTTATTTCCATAACTTTGGATCGTTACTTTGCAATTGTCATCTATTTTTAACTCATAAAAAATTACTACAGTTTTCCTCATAAACATGAATAATACTAACTGATACTTTGGCTACCTGAACTCTCTCTATATGCTCCAAAACCAGTGGCATGTTATGACTTGTTCTCTATTGTACTTAGGGAGCTCTGCAGATGTTGTCATTTAAAAAGACTATATGGAGAATAGTAACTATATGACTGGGAAGCCACTATTAGCCCACCATCTAATAGCAAATATTTTTTTCTTCTGTTACAATGTTAGCTAATTATGTAATTTTTTAGTGTTCAGTACTGTCTTAGGCATTCTCCCTACATTTTACTATTATATTCTGGAAATAACCATTATTGCTAAAAAACATTCAGATTTATTACTATGAGCACTCGCACATACTGTACCTTTAACCTTGTGTTGATATTTAGGTTTTCAGTCATCTAAAATAGTGCAAAAAATGTTCTGACCCAAGGGTATAAAGCCATCATTTGATAATAATCTGGCATTAATGGAAATATGACTTATGCAGTTTCCATCCCACCGCCTTCCAGCTCCCAACCTGATCAGGGTTCCTCCCTCCCTTCAGGTTATTTTGACACAGATGACCGTGGACTATGCAGTAAAGGCAGTAATTGAAAAGTAACCTTTTTCTGACCTCCAAAATAGAAAAAAGGTCCTTCTTTAACCTGGATCATTCAATGGATTTTATTTGCTGCTTGACCCTTCAAATGTTGCACTGGTAAAACAGAATATTAAAGAGTTATTGAATAGAGCCTACTAGAGGCAGGAAAGAAGCATCAATTGGTCTCATTTATTTGAGTGCCAGTATCGTGGAACTATGATCTCAGTTTAAGTCCTGAGACAAGTGGAATTCCTGCTTGCAGCAAAGTATATTGACCTGTATAATTCTGATTTTCACTGTCATGTTTTGTCTTCCATTTAGACCAATCCCATAATTCCTAAAGGAGATACATCAAGTCCTTAGAAAAGTGGCATGGGAGGTGAGAGCTCAAGTTTAAATTTTTGCTCTGTCACAAAAGTGCCACTCGTTTTGAGACAAGCTGAAATGGGCTCTTTAATTTTGGAATAGTTTCTTGGCAGTGGATGAGGTACATTTAGGGTGGTGCTACATTGATATACTGACAGGATGATGCTGAAAGGATAATTTCCTCAGTCTTTCTGCCTTGCTGGGTAAGCTTCTTGTGGCTTTAGCTGCATAAGGGACTTATAGACTAAGACTTGTGTTAAAGAAGCAGAAATAGCAAACTGGTGCAGAAGGTGGAATGGCAGCACCACTTTTGCCAGCAATATAAAATCAGTTTTCCATTAGCTTTAAACTATACCCTCAATTACTCATTCATAAAATGGGAATAATAACACTTCCCTTTCTGTGTTGTTATTAGGATAAACAGGTTAAAATCCATTATGTGTTACAGTTATAGGGACCAGTAGACAGTATCTAAAATATATTTTACTATGTTTATATTATTATTAAGATTGATAAAGGAATTAAATTAGGATTCTCTATGATTTTGTCCAGTGGGATTGTTAAAAATTCATCTATTTCTATTAATAGTTTGGTTATTTAGCTTAATCTGTGATAACTGAGGTTCATATTGCAATTTGTGTGGAGATGGACATAGGTGAATTTGTAGCATTGGTGTCTCAGACAAGAAACTGACAGAAAGGATACATGAGCTGAATTTTGCTTTCCCTGATTCTGAGAACCTCTTATTCCCCACCAACTTCTGTGCCTCCCCTGCCCTGTCCTGCCATCCAGGCTGAGAAGATGGCACTTTATGTCTTGCTTGTTTACTCTCAATGAGTGAGATGGATGACTGTATAGTCTTGGTCATTTGTGCCTTTGAGAGAGACAATGTACAAAATCAGACTCCATGGTGAAGATATTTTTACAATTCTAGATCTCTTCACATTATTGCATCCTTTTATCTCTGATTATCTGAGTTCACACTAAAAATTCACTGATTTTCTGCAAAGTAATATTGCTAATGAAAGAGTTTCAAGATTTCAAGTTCCAAGTACCTAAACTACTAAAAGTCAATTTTTCCTTCATATCCTTACAAGTGGATACTTTCTCTCGACTCTTTCTTTTTCTTTCATCAGATAGTTACATTAAAACTCCTTTGTAGCCAAATGTCTTTTGTAGATGCATCAGAGTCCTTGAGAGAAATGCCTGGAAAATTAGTTCCATGTACATTTTAGGAAATCTTGCTAACAGCTGCATTTTTCCATTAGAAATAGTTTCAAAGGCTACATAAAAACCCAAAGCCAAATGAGGCAAAGTTTAAGTGAGAAAACATGTGTGCAATATTAAGCCAAGAAAAGGGAACAGTTACTTTGAGAAATCCAGACCTTCCTTTGCAGAGCTTTTCAGAGAACCTATTAGGAAGTATAGGTCAAATCTTCATTTGGTGTAAATGTGTGCAGCTCTGCTGAAATCAATGAAACTTCCTTTAAATAGCTGAACTCAGGATCTAGCCAACTTTCAGATTTCCAAATGTATATCAAAGAGCTGCAAATACCTTAAAAATGAACTAACTCTATTCATTTCCTATTTTGCACTACTAGGAATGAAATGCTTCACTGTGTACTGAGAATTAGACACTTTGAAAGTATTTAGATAGCACATACCAGAAAAAAATTAATAAAAACATTTACAAGATATTCATAAAGAAAAAAATAGTTTATACTTGCATCTGCTGACCTTTCCATCCTACTCTACCTTGATTTTTGATGAATGAAGTTCTAACTCTCTTTTCTCATCTTGTTTTGAATTTGCTTCTTTCTGCTTGGAACTCTGCCTCCGAAGAACTGGGATTGTGGTGACATCATCAGAGAAAGCTCTTTGAATTGTTCAGAGATGAAAAAGAGTTGCACAAATTATAGGTGATTTCCCAAGACAAGTTTGAGAGAGAATGTAAATCAGTTTCTAATTTGGCCTCGAGACTGCACAAAGATGGATTTTTAAAGTATTGCCTCATTTTTCACACCTTTGTTTTCAAGCACAAATAAAGTCTCTGTTTAAAAGATTTTTCTTCCCTTGATTCATTTATGTGAGCAAAGTCAAAATTATCAGTAGTCAGGATTCTCTCCTCAGTTCCAATCCAGGAGGATATAAACTCAACATGCTGAAACATACTTTAGTATCTCTCCCAGCAGCAGACAAAATACAGCAACCAAGTCCATTGTCTTTGAGTAGCAGCTCTACTTTAAAATTTTAAAATTTTTTTATTCAAACTTTATTGTCTCAATCAGAGTCACCATGGGACATTAATTAGAACAGATACAATGTAGAATTTTACAAACCTATCTTAGAGATATCAAGTTTATTTTTCAACTTTCTTTCTCTACCAGAAAAAAATAAGTTTTTTAGTAGAAATAAACCCCACCAATCCCAAAGATTTGTAGTTCATAATATGGTTAAAAAAAAAATCCACCTTGAATTTTTCCTCTGTATTCAACACCTCGTACTTCTGTCTCTAGTTCTCTCTGTTTTTCTTGGCTGTTTTTCTAGTCTTTCTACAGCATTACTTTCCCCTGGAAAATGCTGGGGATTTCACATCATTCCATCTGCCAAAATAATCAGCAGCTAACCTAATGCGCACCTTGAAATGCCATCCTAAATCTAAGCTTTTAAATTAATCTTTGCAAAAACCTACAATCTCCAAGTCTTTGGAAATTTGCCCTTCCAACTATATTTTAATTGAAATTCAATTAAGAAGATTGAGGGAAGAAGGAAAAAAGAAATCCAAATGTGAAAACTGCAATCATAGTCTCATAGAATCATTAAGGTTGGAAAAGACCTCTAAGATTACCAATTCCAACCATATTTAGTAATTTCATCTCCCTGGCAGCCCACCAAGAGGGCTGTGAATCCCTTGTGCCACTAGAAACTTTCCTAGTGGGCGGTGCAGGAGCCCGAATGTCTGGGGAATTGGAGAGCAGGAGGATCTGGAAGCCAGAGTCAAGGGGACTTTGGCTGTGTGCCTGGAAGGCTTCCCAGAAGATGGAAGTTTCTGGCAGGGTTGCCTTGGGTGGATACGCTGACAGAAAGCTGAGCAAACCTCCATCGGAAATCCACCTGGTGCTAATCAGAATTGATTTGCTGCAGATCAACATCTTGGATATTTTCTGAGGGAAATCACTGAGATGTGTCCCTGCCTTCTCCGCGGGATGTTGGCTCTGCACTGCAGCGTTCTGGCAGCTCTGTGGGGTGGATGTGTGCGAGTGCAGGTCTCAGGGGCCAGCAGAGCTCCTGCCATGGCTGGCCCCAGTGCTGTGGGGCCATGGGCATGGAAAGCTGACTCCTTTCGTCTCCTTCTTCTGCCCCACTGGCTGACTAGGCAGGAGGGAGTCAGAAGGGAAGACAGATTCATGAGAAGTCTTTTCAGGGTGCCTCATGGTAATCAGGTCAGGAGGAAGAAGGAAAATAGGAGAGAAAATTAAAAGGTTTGACTGTAGCTCTGCAGGTTTCAGTTCAACATGGCAGGATTCAGAGAAGGTAACAGAAAATTTGTATTGTAATATGCAGTGAGGGTAGTCTTGCACTTTTCCTGTGGAATTCTCACCATTTCTTGACCACAACGAAGTAGCTGGTATCTTTTACTTTTACAGGATGTGTCACTTGAGGAAGTCCTCAGCATCTGGCAGCTATAGAAGTCAGGGTGACAAGGTGGCCTCCTTACTGCCTGGGGACATTCCCTGGTGTTTCTGCTCATTTTCTTGTGTTTTACCCCTAGAAGCTGAATTATAATGAATACTGAATTAGCGTGAACCAATGATATGGATCTGGACGTAGGAACAGAAGGTAGAAAAGGGATGGGGGAACGGGAGAAGAAAGCCTCTCCTTTTTGCCTTCTTAGCATGGCTGTTTAGGAATGAGCTGGTTTGCCTTCCTACCATGGCTGGTTAAGAAACGAGGCTCCTACAGGCACTCTTATGTTTTACTTTTACTGCACCCTTGATATGGTTCTCAGATAAACAAATGAACAAACAAACAAACAAAAAAATGTATTGAATAACAAGCTGGAATCCTCAATGAGACCAGCAACAGAGAAAATGTAAGTGCCTGCCTTGATTTCCTTGAAGATAAGGGTAGCTAAAAAAATATATTATCAAAGCTGTGTAACATCTATACTCATCAGATCATATACTATATTGAAGAAAGTTTTCCAAAGCAATCCTTTCTTCACACAATTTAGGCTTCAATTCCTTCCTGTTTTCCAGTTAATAAACATTTCCATAAAAAACTGCAATCTACACTTGCAGTCTCAGCAGTAGTTTGAAGTACTTCTAGGTCTGTTAAAATGATTTGTGGATTTTTTTTTATGGCACAAAATTACTGAAGAAGGGTCTGAGGTTTGGCTTAAAGGATTCTTGCCCACTGCATTATGATTAACACATTTAGATCTTTACAGAGCTCTCCTGAAAAGACCCTCGTCTGCTATGTTTTGTATATCTCTACAGCTACAGTAAAAGAGAAATATCAGATAATTTCATTATTTTCTATTAACTATATCACTGAAATTCATCTTTATTCATGCACCTTGAGGATTTTCAAGCCAGGAAGAATCAGAAGTCCTAATCACATTTTTTAGACTGTATTACATTCTTCCTGGGGCAAGCCATTAAGTATCATAGTGAGAAGAGTCTGAGGCTTTAATCAGATTACTTAGTAAATTGATGTAAAACACATCAAATCTAATTTAAGTTTTATCTCCTGTGACAGAAAAAACACAAAAACATACTTCAAACTATTTTTTTCTAGAAGCTTGTATCTGATAAATTTCAGTATAGTAAGAAAGCAGAAGTTTGTATTCTTGGTGAGTGAAAATTTGCTTGCATAAGCAGGAAATGTGCTTGTAAAAGCTAGAAATTAGCAGGTGATGCATTTCAGTACTTTTCCAATATCTCAGCCATTCTGGAACATACCAGCCAGAACCACAGAAGTTAATGAGGGACACCTCTCTTTCTGCAGAGTTCAGTGTTCATCATGGCATGCATTAAGATGTTGCTGGGAATGGCAAGGTGTAGCAGCTTGTCCTATGTGCTGACATAATTCTGTTATTGATTTCTGCCACGCTGCACTATCAAGAGCTAATTTCCCATTGCATTCCAAGGACAGTACAGCAGGCAGGGATGCTGTAGCACAGAAAGGACACAAATGGAGAGAACATATTTAATTTACTGCACATTATGATGTGCACCCTGTGTGCAACTGTGCCCTTTCAGGGGTCACTCCTCTGGTGGCATCCCAAAACTGAAAACAGTTGAATGATCCAAATAATCAGGAGCAGGTAGTAGAGACTTAATATGTTCTGTTAGGTGAAAAACTATTGCTACTTGTCGCTCCGCTCAAAAATCTAACCTTCAGCTAAGTCAACCAGAACGTTCAAGTTGCAATTGTTTTTTTGTTTGAAAAGAAAAGGGGGTAGTGACCCCCTCAGGTGGATGCTGGCCAGGGCCTTAACATTTTTATTCACTCCCAAAACAGTGATGTGCATACACTACGTTCACACTACTGCAATTTAGGACAATCACGAAGTCACGGTGTTCAGGGAAAAAGGCAGTGTCTCCAGGAAAGTGACTGCTTAAATTCCACCTCAGGCACATATTTCAAAACTACTGCAATTATGAAAATTGGACTGGAGATCTGATAGAGCTTGTATCTGTTTATTTCTCATTGCACACGGTAGCCAAACTGATGTAGGAAGTGGTGCTGTGGTGAGGACATCCTGCCTAGTATCTCTCAGGGAAATGAAACACACTGGTTTGAAGCAGCTGCAGTTTGGGTTGGTAGCTGTCAAACAGCACAGAGGTCACTCTCCCTGCTTTTGTCCCCTTCATCACTGTTTTGCTACTTTCCATTTAAAGAAAAATACCTTGGAGTTTTAATGTCAACCCAGAGCTTCCCGGCTCTTTAACCACTTTAGTAGAAGACCTGGTATCAAGAACAAAACTCTTTCTTCTTCAAAATTGGAAGAGGCTCAATATAGAGCTCTTCTCTTTATGAAAGTGAATGCCACCAGGAGATTTTTATTTCAATTTTGCTGATGTAGAGATTCTAGACTTCTTTAATGTTAAAGAATACTAAGTAGCTATCTAGGGTGGCACTAAATGGCATAATATCCAAAGTACACTTACACAGTGGACTTTTGAAACTTTTTTGCTTTGTGTGAAAAAAAAGAATTAATGAAGCAATTCTTGAGTACATTTATAACGTATTTCAGTCCGTAAAGTCAAATATACAATCTGTAGTCTTGTGGAATCTGACATCAGTGATAATGAGGATCAGAAACAGAAAAAATTCTTTTACAAACTCATGAAATAAAAGTACAAAAAACCTGTGAGAGTTTGCCAGACTACAGAGCAGAACCAGAACAGATTGTGTGATACAGCTGTGTTGCCAAAGAGAAAAAATCATAGGAAAGGTGAACAAAAGAAAGGACAAGACTACAAAGTGAGACAACATGTACAAAACCAGAAGTGTGAAAGAAAACACAAACTAAGCATCTTCAGACTTTGGACAGAGCTGAGAAAACAAACAAAAACCCAAAAAAACTTGCAAAAGACATGAAACTCCTTGGAAGAGAATCTGACAGATATATTGTTGGCTGGGATACAAACTGGAAAATAATTGAAATTTTGATTACTTGTTATATGGCTAGTGCAAATGTAACTACAGTTATTAGAATGGTTGCTCTTAGATTTGAAGGTATGCATGCTTCTGTCCATTAACCATAAATCAATTCTAGAGGACTTTTTCAGGAGAAAATGTCTAAATTAGAGATATTAAGAGGAAAGGAGTCCCTAAAACAACATTCAGTGTTGTCAAAGAAAGTGAATGAAATGGCAAAAAAATTACTAGTCCATTATTATGTGGGTAGGTCAGTTTAATAAGACTGTTATTCTCCTGTCCAGGACACATTTGCTTGCATACACTGGTGAAAAAATTGCATGCCATTTTTGCCTTCTCACCATGAAGAAACTTTAACACAGAAAATGACATATACTCTCACAAGACTTGTATTTATTAGATATGACATCCATGCTGTCATAATAACAGGTAAAGGGTTACAATTAGATTTACACTGGTTTAACTGTTCAAAAAAAAGTGTGATTTATGCATATTATATTAACATAAGACACTGAAAGTCTTTTGGTATTATGTAAAAAAGGTGTTGGAATCTTCAAAAGGATCCTTAGAAATGCAGAATAACCTATAGGCAAGGAATAGCAGTCCTCATCTGAACCGAAAAATGTGATTTCCAAACACAGCGTAGACATAGTACTGAATTAACAATTTCCCACTATCAAAATGAGAACATCTTGTTAGCATTTCCCAGCTCCCATCCTTCCTAATCCTTCTTCCATCCCGTGCTGTTCACTGCTCTTTGATCTGCACTCCTTCCACTATTGTAGTGCCTGACCTGGCCTTCATACAATTGGAAAACTAAACTAACAAAGAAAAATAACAAGTTAATAAATTGATTTAGTTTAAAAAAAAAGCCTGAAGAAAATTAATAGACATCCTGAGCTTCCTCCAGAAACAGACAGGAAGAAATGGCTGTGGAAGAGCCACAGACCCAGACAACATCACAGGAAAATGCTGACTAGGGTATTAGAGTGACCAAAGACTGCAGGCATCTCTCTTCAGACATCCACAAGCCAAGGAACAGATAGAGCACTGACATGTACTATTAAGGATGGCATTCTTTTTTACCCTCTGGAAAGGGAAGATGCAAGGCTAGCCACAGATGCAATGAGAGAATAGATTTTATTGATCTAAACTGCAGGTGCTAACAGCCAGGCTAAGTGATGTGTACAAATCTTTTCTTCCTCACAAGTAGCCTCATCTTTTATATGTTTATTTTCACTTTAATCCTGTGACACCTTGTTTTTAAAATTTGTCTCAGCATTTTCTCAAGTGGCCTCAAAGTCATACCCGCTCTAATCTCAATAAAGCCTGGTCTAGGGCTGAGCAATGGGGCCAAACTATCCCCACAGCAACCTGGTTAGCACAAACCCTGGCATATTTTTGAGCACAGCTTGGGGCTTAAGAAAGTGGGGGCCACCTGGATGTCTGCAGTTCTTCAGACAAAAGGTAAGATATTGAGGCTGTATGGCAAGAGCCCTGCCATGTGATTAGGTCAGGATAGTTCTTCTCAGCTTGTTTGATCTACTAGCACAGACACAGACCACAATTTCTTCACACACTGTTTAGAGGTCTGGGTTTGTGCCTGTGTACCTGAAGCTGTCACCTAAAGGAAGTACCAAGGCTTAACAGTGCCATTATTCCTTGCAGAAAAGAGTGGTGCATGAACTTCTTTGTCAAGTTGCCTGTTTGTAAACAGGTATCTGTTTGGAGCAAGTAATTTGGGGTGAGGCACTGCATGCAGTTGGTTGTCAATGACTTTGAGATGCAAGTTGAAGTGAAAAGAATTTTTGCATACATTTGTGGAAAGTGAGAGGAAGTAGCAGAGAATTATAATTCAGAGTTTTGCAGAGAACACATAATGTCATCCTAAGAATGTTCTAACTCTTTCTGTCTCTGGAACAGCATGTTCTTAAAAAAAATATAGACCCTCCTCTTGATTTCCATCCCTCTCTTGTCTTAAGGCTCCAGTAGTATTTGCTGTTGTTCATCACAGGATATAATTCCCCCTCTCTTTTCTCCACAGAAGTTTCTCTATGTCATCTGTAATTCTCTATGTACCTGTTCTTTTCTTGTTTCTGGCAAGTTTTGACTCTTAATTAAATCAACAAATTTAAATATTTTCTAAAAAACAGACAGGTGTGAAAATCCTGTTGTCTCCCAGTGGTGGAAGAGACCATTCTCTTTTTAGACACTCTGCCAGTTTTACTGTTCTGCACTTTTAATGGATGACCCACGTGTCCTGGAAAGAGCAGCTTCTTAAATTGAGACAGTGTCACTTTTCAGATTCTACTTATGTGTCTAGTTACATTTAATATTGCACCAATATGTCCTTATTAACTATAAATGCTTCAAGATGTAATTTTGATGGATGTATGACTTATTGCAAAATCACATCTTAATATTTTCAGCTTGTGAATTAGATTATTTGGAGTGAGTGGGTAATGATGAAAACCTGTTACTTTTTTATTTCACTTTTTTTCAGTACACTGCATAGTATTTGGTTTGGGATTGTTTTTGCTTTTTTTTTTTTTTTTTGTTGACTTCACTAATGTCAGTATCCCAAGTGGCTGAAAGTCATTGTGTCCTGTTCTGTCAGTCGCTTTTATATGCCATGAAGGGGTACGAGTATAAAGGGAACCTGTACATTTAAAAGCCCAACACTGTCATTTTAACGAAGCCAAAGTTTAGCAAAAAGCAGTGCAGGAATCACTCCTACCATTAAGAGCAGCAGCTCTCCAAGGCTTTTCTTCCCCATTTCTTCAGTAGTGTATGTTGCACAGTTTTTTCACAATGCAGATGTGTATTCTGATCAGTTTAGGAATTGCTGGTGGTACACTGGATTTATTTACATTTTATTTAGAATTCAAACAAGCTGCATACCTTTTCCATTTGGCAAACACATGAACTATTTAAGCTTACAGCTGGTTTGCAGCACAAAAGTTTGCCAGCAAACTCTCAATCCAGCATAAGCAAACATGTACCCCTTCCAAATGCTAGATGGGTATGTACAGCCTCAGAAACCAAAAGCATTCAGTGTTTCTCATTAGCATTCTCATAAACTTGATGAACACATTACAGAATCAAAGTGGACAAATATTATGATTCTTTATGTTTCTATTATAATTTTCTCTTCAATATATATTTATGACATCATGAGTTTGGTTACAAGACAACTGCTGTGAAATATGAAACCCTAGTATGAAATTTTCATTAGTACAACACAGCCTTCAACTGAGTATTAATACAAAAATAAAAGAAAGAGAAAAATCACAAAACTAGCACACACAAAAAAAAAAAATGGAGAATACCCTACCATCATTTCACAGCATTTCCAAAACACTTTGGTACTCACTTGTCAGCTGACTCTTAATGTACTACATTTTTCTATGCTCTTGTAAATGAGGGTTTCATAGTCTTTTCAAGGAAGAACTGAGATTAATATTTCTGGTGATTTTCTTCTTGTCAGATGCATCCCTTCTTCCATTTCAACCCTTACTTTTCTCTTTAGAAATAAAAGAAATAACAAAATGAAAGCTCTGCCCAGCAAAAATATTTTTCTGTCTTCTTCTGCCATTGAACCTGTCTTCTTCTTTCTACATTGAGCTGTAGGAAATTTTGGGATGTGAAACCAAACAGGCTGTGAACGTGGTTTCTTTAGTATTTGGATGGTTCCTATTGCATTATGACCTCTTCTTTAAAAAAATAGAAACAATGACCTTTAAAATCCATCACAAGGGGCAAAGTGGCTCCATTTATTAGCCTAAAATGTCTGACATAGATACACTGTTCCTCAAGGTTTTCAGTGTTATTAAAATGAAGAATAGCCTCTGATACCCAAAGTAAACAGCAGCATAATGACTCATGTAAAGCAGCATAAGGACTCTTGTACTTAAGGGGCACTCAAGGCTGGATCAGCTATTTGAGTATCCATGAATGAGCGTCTTCTATTAAAAACTAATACCCATCACATACTTCTGATGAGACACCTATTCAAAACATAAACTCAGGTTTGCTAAGATACTGAGTCCATGTCTCATTTCTGTGCAATTCTAATATTTCTTTAGTGACAGGTAGAATTTTTTTCCTGAACTGTAAGAAAAGCAAGGTGTCTTTCCAAGTCAGAACTTTTTTGCGGAACCACCACATATCTTCTCTTCTGCCAGCAATTACAAAATAAATGCAATAAATTAAATGTAACAAGTGCAATTATTTTCTCTGTCTCTTCAACAAAGTATTGCTTCTTCTTTTTTGTATACAGGTTTGTCTCCAGAGAACATACAAAGAGTCACATCAAGCAACAATAAGGCCCAAAGAGCCAAATTTTGAGAGTAGACATTTCTAGATTCTAATCCAAAATAGAACTTCTGTTAGACATTTTCTTCCATCAGTATCTTTTTTCCATGCATGAAATGAGCTATTATAGTTTTTGGAATGAAAAAATAAACTCAGAGCTAGCACTAAAAGGCTTTCACAAACAAATATGAACTTGGACAGGCTGCCCTGAGGATCATATCCAATCCCTCTCTGTAAAGATGCTTTTACAATTCAAAGCATGCT
Source organism: Melospiza melodia melodia (assembly GCF_035770615.1). Lineage (NCBI taxonomy): Eukaryota > Metazoa > Chordata > Aves > Passeriformes > Passerellidae > Melospiza > Melospiza melodia. The sequence goes on from NC_086197.1 coordinate 73,176,383, forward strand.
ATGTTTTGGTTTTTTTTTAAAATGTAATTTGATGTTATATTGTCATGCAGTAAAACATTTGCAACGTATAATGATGTAAGAGGCCAGCTGGCTGCTAATGGTAACAGCATACTTTACCAGAACTGCCATCAGAAGGACTGTTGAAGGCAGATGGCCCTTTTTTCCCCAGCTTTACCCTGTTAGAGATCCTACCAAGGACAGGCATCCTACAAACCTCAGAGTAATGAGAAGAACATTGCTTTATTGACTATAAAGCTTTCCTGCAAATAAGCTTGAAAGCAATATGTGCTGGAGAGCTCCAGTGGCACGTATGCTCATAACCAAAATAGAGGATTCTGAATTGGAGCTTTGTTAAATGACTCTAATGTCCTGGAAAACTTTTTTGAGAAATACTGGATTGGTATTCAAAACTGCTGTAATACAGAGAGCTACTTTGCTGTCTTTAATTAGGGAAAGGCATAGTACCAATTATGGTTGTTAATTATTGTGCATCCTCTCATTTCATGCCCATACTGCAAGGAGTTAAAATACAAACATCAGGGGAAAATGATCCAGACTCAAATGATCATACAGAGATTAATTTTGATGAAAGGGTTGTTGTTCTACAGTTTGATAGTGCAGATGCCCATTTTCCCTGGGTAACAAAGGTTCAATTGGTTATGCTTCTTTTACTTTTAGGGCTACCAAAATAATATTGTCATGGTCTCAATTTCTTTTTGTCGTACTACAGCAAAAAACTATAGAAAAAGCATGCCATATTTTTTATGACTGACAAGTGATATTTAGCTTTCTGGTGATATCAGTTTTGTACTTGCAGTTTTTGGTGTTTTTTCAAATGTGTTTTCTAGTGATTTGTCTGTTAAAGCCACAGTGCTCCTGCTTAAACCATTATCTTCATAGGAAGCGAATTTTGTCTTCTTATACTCCAGTTACCTCCTTTTTAATGCAGGAGAAGAAAAAACTGGCAGTTTTCTAAATCCTTTTCACCAACAGCTTCCTTTTAGCAAAGATAGTCACAATCACAGATCTGTATTATTGCTATTTTGTATGTACATAACAACTCTAAGAACTCATTCATTTTTCTTGAAGTTATTCTGAGGTTCTTCTGTTTGTTTTACCTAACTCATGTGAATAGACAGAACTTAGGGTTTTATGGGCTATTTTCTCTAGGAGGAAAAATTGTTAGTTATTTCTTTGGGGCATAATCCTTATTTACTAACGCTGATCAATTACGTTCCCTAGATATCAAGAGTAAATTACAACAGAAGATAGCATATTTTATCCTACTATCTTTCTGTTGGTTTTTGTCTTGTCTCTCTAGGGGTTTTGTCTTGTGTTATCACAGTCTGGTATTTTTGCAGCCCTTTTGTACCTTTGCCACTGCTGGAATTCTGGGTCTTCGTTGTTTAAGAAGTGGGTACTTTGTCATTCTTTTCCTCAGACCGTCCTCTGCTTTTTCAGTTTAGAACACTGAGCATCTTCGCAGATGCCTTCTTATAGATCAGTTGTTTTGAGTTTTCATTGAAGATCCATAGTATTTCTTTAGCTGCTTTCACAGAGAATCTTAATGATTCTTGCAAGGGAGGATATTGGCTTTGTACTCTTTTGTTCAGTAAGGATTAACTCAGTACAGAATACTATCTGGACATCAGTAATGCATTCTGTTTCCAACTGTGGAGCAGACATAGTTAAGAGGAAGGATGTGCAGTCTGCAGTGCAGCACTCCATGGATCAGGGGAGTTTGCAGAAAGATGTGAACACATCTCTGGAAATATTTTCACCAAAGAAGATTGCAGATTCAGCATTTTCCTGTGACTTTCCCTTTGTCCTACTGACTTTCATTAAAAAAGATCTGAATCTGAAATTAAATATTTTTAGTCTCAAGACCATTGAAATACTTGATTTACTTCAGAAATATGATTTTTTAAACACTTTTTAGTTCACTGAGCTGTGGATTTTACAACTTGGCCACTCAATGGAGTTTTCAGATTTTCCAAGACATTGGGGAATCAAAGGCCAGTCAATCACATAGTGTTAGTTGAGGAAATAAAAGTCAGAAGATTCTGTCTGCATTGATTTCATTGCTTGGTTCTCATGGACAAGTTCAAGTTCTATTTGATTGCAGGTAGACTTGGGACAAACTTAGTTCTTCATCCAATTGTGAATCAGAATTGTTGTGTTGTCCTTTTCCACACAGAAAACCTCTTGAGAAAGGATGACAGATCAAAAATTACCGTAAGGCAATTGCTGGTGTTAAAAAGTCCCCTCTTGGACATTTTGTCTCCAGTGACTCTGCTCAATATTTTGAGATTGAGTTTCGTTTAATTCCTTGGTGAGATTCCTCAAGCATGTAGTACAAGTGAACATGAAAAACCTCAAAGAAGACAGCTTCAGAAATACTAGAGCTTAGAGATTTTAGATCCTTTACACGGCAGAGATTTTAGATCCTTTACATGGCTTTGCATTGTAAACCTTGTCTTTGCTATTTATGACAACAAACTAACTTAGAATACTTGGTAATCCATGATTGTACTTTTTTTTGTAACTTTGAAAATTTCTACTTCTAAATGTTCTACTGTGAACATTTCTTAACATCTTGGACATGGCACAGCCTGTGGCTCTGCTCCTGCAGGACCTTGGTCTCTCTGAGCTCGTGTCTTAACTTGTGCACAGCCCACTTTGCCTGGTTGCCTGGAAATCATCTGCTCTAAACTAACCAACTAGACTTTTTTAAAATCAGTGAAAGAAGCAGGTACCTCCACAGCGTGAAATATTTCACCTGTGTTGGAGATCCATTCTAAAATGAATGAATTTGTGTGTGGACGGATTCTAACCCTGACCATAAAGAGAATTCAAGGAATTATGTCAGGGAAGGTGCCAAATTCTTACATAGCCAAGGAACATGAATCCTATCTTTCCTCTTGTGTGTTTTACAAGAATGTGGATTTTACCCACAGTGGATATTTAGATGTTTCTTAGGGTTGTTACATGCTGCAGTTTTGATCTTGGCAGGGATCTCTTTATGGTCATTGTGATTCAAACAATACTGATATTGATTTTTATATTCTGAACAAAATAATGGTTCATCTTTTACAATTTAGAATGTGCTTTGTCCTCCTGAAAGCATCATAGTGTTTGTTTATTTCTTTAGCATCAAGCAATGTTGCTTGCCAGGCTGTGTCAGGAAGTGGCTGTGACTCCAAACACATCACTTGTAACAGGTGTGATAGGGATGGGGAAGGAGCTGCTCAAGGCAATGGCAGTTTCTTCGTGATACAACCCCCCAAAATATGCATCATATAACAGGATGGTAGTAATGATACTCTGAAACCTACCTGCTTCCCCAAAATCCATTCTGTGCAAATCAACATACGGGGCAAAAGTAAAATTTAATTAGATTTTTTGTGATGATTTTATTGCTATCTTGAGACTGCAGAGCACCTTTAGACAACAATCCCATTCCCTTTGTACTATAAATAGACACAGTACTTTAAGTGCTGTAAAATTAATTTAATAATAAATGCAAGCTCCTAGCAATACTTGCTGCAGTGTTTTTGGTATTGAATTTCCAAAGTCTGTTTTATGAAATGTCTGATATTTGTGGCAAATCAGGTGTTTTCCCAAATAATTATTTTCCGTTTTCCATCACTTTATGGATGAGCAGAAGCAAGGACTGTTATTTCACTACTTAGAAAGGAATCTTAGATCATATTTAGAGAAAGCAGTATCGGCTGATGACCTTGTGAACTGACCTGTATTGGCCCAAGTGGGTATTTCTCAGCCATGTTCCTCATTACTACTCTGCAAGAGCAGCACTGTACAGCAAAAGGAGCTGCACGTGAGTCACTGCACCCTTCAGCCTCGTGTGTAGCTCAAAGCTTACCTGCTCATCTGTGAACTGTGGCTGCTCAGAACTTGGTACCTAAAGGGCTTCAAACTTACTCAGCAGGCAACAAGTCAGAAAAGGAGGAAAGAACAGATTTTATCCTGGTTTAGCCTTTCACCCAATAGCTAAAATTTCAGGGTAGGACGTGTGGTTTGGCTAGATGCCTGAAGAAATGATGATGAGTGTTAATTCTAATTTATGATATCAATGTTGTGTCCCTCCATAAGTTCCTGGCACCAAGTCTGGAGTGTCCTGGGTTAAAATTAACAGTTAAGGATTCAATAGAATTCAATTCAATAACCAAGAAGAAAACTGTCCCAATAATACCTAAACAAACAAACAAACAAACAAACAAATAAACAAACAAATAAATAAATAAATAAATAAAGAATCAGTTTTCCTTAGGATTAATGAGCTGAATTTGTTCGGTAAAGAAAGGCCCAGTGATCCACTGGAGTCAGCGCAACAGAAGGAAGAGGTTAGCAAGAAAGGGACATGAGCACAGGTGAAGGGATGATGAACAAAGTTTGGCTAGACAAATTGTCACATGGGGTGAGCCACCTTGTGTAGCTACACCTTCAGAGTTTTTAGTCCTGTTGGCAACTTTGGGTCCAAGATGCTGTAGGAATTCTTTAAACTGAAAATAGTTTAATGTTTCATTTGAAAACATAGTCTCTGCTGTTGATATTCTGACTGGCCAAGCCAGCTATGCCAAATATTTCCAGGGCAAAAGCAACTCCCTGATCCCCCAAATATTAGATGTCCCACTGCCAGTCATTTGTGAGTTAAACCAGTTTGTAACTTCACAGAAGCAGAGGTTTATGATATGTGTTTACAGAAAGAAGTTCAAGAATATTTTCATGCAACAATGTAAAAATAAAACGCTTAAACACATCAAATGTCCTTGCAATTTTCCTAGGCTTTGTTTAAACAATTGTCACTTTTTTCCTCAATGAATAATGCAACATTCAATATTATGCAGAATACACAATGAACTGAAATATTTATCACACTGTACTTTCTTATTGGGCTTTCATTAAGTCTAATAACTGTACATTAAAGTAACTGCCATCTGCCTGCTAAGAAGTATTGGAAACTTGGAACAATAAAAGTTAATGACATGTGAGAGCAGGGTGGTTTGGGTTTTTTATTACAAAAGGTACACATTTGCCAAGATCTGCATCCTAGCATAGTACCATCTTGTTACCTAGAAAAAAATTTAAGCTGGTCAAATCTGACTGTAAATCCATAAGAAACATAACTGATATATGAGTTTATTTTTTCTGGCAAAGCTCCATCTCTTGGTTAATAATCACTTCAAAATATGATGTTTTTATCCTTTTTTAGGATTATAATAAAAGAGATTTTTAAAAAGAAATACTCAAATGTGACACATATATTGAGATTTACTGTTACAGAAGTGATGTTAGGTTTAGTTTCCCAGTTAAAGTTACAAGAGGGTAAATTTATAATTAGTTACTTGAGAATGAATTATTTCTATACCAACTTCTATATATAACTCATTAGTCTTACTGTGACTGAGTCCTTCAATATTTTGAAAAGTTATGTGTAGTCAATGAAAATGTCTATAATCTTGTGATGCTTTTTTTAGCATCATCCTTCCAGTGCGGGAACTGCGTGCAGTGCAGGATTTTTAAAAATTCAAAATTTACGCTATGGTAGAATATTTGTGTTTATAAAAATGGATATATAAAATGCATGTATGCATTTGTAGCTCTTATATTTTCAAAGCCACTATTCTCTGATCAGGTTGAAAACTAAATAGTCAAGTCCATGCTTTAATCTAAACAGGGAAGTACTTGGATTGCCACACGGATGCCTAACCAACAGAGGAAGAAGACTGGGGAAGTACTGTATCTTACAAAGAAGCATGAAATAAAATGTAGATGGAAACCCATATTTGCATCAAATATTTTTCTTAATAAAATTATTTTAAAGACAGCCTTCTAATGTTCCAAAAATGTGCTGAAGCTTTATAATTTTTTTCAGAATATTTTTACACAGATTTTAAGCTATGTTGAAATACAGAGGCAATTTTACACATGTAATTTATTACAATTATGTCGTTCTGCTGAGTTCAGTAGTAGCCTATATGAAGGGTTATTTCACTATATCCTGGTGTCCGCCTTGTAGAAGAAATGTGTGCAAGAAGCTTGTGATTGAAATGTGTTCGTAATTTTGATCCCAAACTAGTTGAAGTGTATGTGACTAATTTCAGAGTAGCAATCAATTGCTATGTTTAATGGTATTTAAAATTATTTCTCACGTCTCATCTTTGTAGAGGACAAAAAGAACAATGAAGCTTTCAATATACAAAAATAGAAATTAGGAACTCCTCTTATTTTTATTTTCACCCTAGTGGTTGATAGTATTAGAAAAAATTCAATTATCAAAAGTAGCAAGATATTAAACAAGAAAGCTAAAAATATGTTTCAGATGTAGCTTGTGTCCTACAAGTCAGTGGGTTTGAACTGTAAGTAAAGGTTGAAGTATACGTCCTGCTCTGATGTCAATCATTATTCAAGAAAAAACATTTCAACTGCCAGGAGTTATATTGCTTCCTAGAGGACTGTTTTTTATTAACTTGTGAGTCCTATTAATTAACTACATTATCCAGCGCTCAGAGAGAAGCTGTTACACTTTTAGTCAGGGCACTCCATGTTCTCCAGTCCAACCATGTGCCTTCTGCGCGGAATTTAACTCTGAGACCGTAGTGCAACGTGCAGCCCTGTGCACACAAGCAATGCCTTCTGGGACTGCTAATGCAGGATTCCACAGTCCAGAGGGTGCTGCTCATTTGCCTCATCTGTTGAGGGGACGACAAAGATGGGAGGAGACATTTTATTTCCAAAACTGAGTTGTTTTGATTAGCTTTCTTGTCTCAGCCCAGGTGAATTTTTCACAGGAGTTGATGCCCTCTCTTGGGATTCCATCAGCAGGGTTTGACATCAGGGGTGCCATGAGGAGCTTTCTCTTGCCAGTGCATCACCCAGCCACATGCCCCTCACCTGGTTCACAGGCTTGGTGGAGACCAAATGGAAATCTAAAATGGGCAGATCAGATTTCTCAGGGGAATAAGGGAAATAATTACAAGGCTGGCATTTAAAGCCATGTAAGAATTCAGGTCTGTGACTTACAGTGATAGATGGCTTAAAGAGAGGGAATGGATTGCAGAGGTAGAATCCATCAATTAGCAGTGGAAAACTTCTCTCCCTTCTAATATGTTAGGTATACAACAACTAGCCAAATCTTTCAATGGTTTTATAGCTGCAGGAAGCCAGCATCCTGAACATATGAAGCCTGAATTACGTTTTTCCACTTCTTATCTTTAATTAATACCACCACACACATAACATGACAACCTGGAGCCTTCCACCACCTAGAGCTGCACATTGCTGTGTGAAACCACACACATATGTCATCATATCAGCACACCAGACTTTTTCCTTGTTGTTGTTTCATTTGGCTCCCCAGAGTTAGTCATTCAGCTTTTCCTTGGAAATAGGAAAAAAGAAGAAAACATAGACATTTCATTGTACCACTCACTGAAAAAGCGCAGCTCCATGAATTGAGCATGTACTCACTACTGTATTTAAGAACCTCAGACAATGGGACACGTAAAGGGTCCCTTGGGTTACTCAGTCTAATCTCTACCATAGGCCGTGACATCATATAATCCTTTTTAAAAAATATTGTTTTTAACTGCCTAGGATTTTTTTTTTTCTGCTCTCCCAGAAGACTACCTTAGAATTTAACTGCTTTGATTGATAGAGGCTATCTCATTTTTAGCTAAAATTGGTTTCTATCCAGTTTACATCAATTTCTTGTGACAACATTGTTGTCTAGTTTAAATAGCTTTTTTTTCCCAACCTCAGTAAACATCTCAGATAATTCTATGAGACAAAAATAGGCAGGCCTTTACTTAAAAAATATTTTTATAATAAATCATGAATGTGGGCCTTAAATTGAGCCTTTCAAAAGATTGGATTTAACAGAACATTACCTTCAATTAAACCTTACAGTGCCTGAGCATCATAGGAAATTTTTCTTGGATTCTGTCTTTGCTCCCCAGGTTCTTCTTTTTTTCACTTAAGAAATTAAGAAATTTTTTATTCTTTGTACCAGCTGAATATGCTTCCTATTTCTGCACAAGAAAAAAAAATTGAAGAAATTGTTGCTTCCTCCCCACCCGCAACCTGGTGTTTCTCACTGCATGTGAGACACCAGGCTCCCTTGCCTCGAGTTAAAAAACCTCTGGGTTTTTTTTCCCCCAAAACCCATTTTGTTTCCACAGCTGCTTCCTCATTCTCATAGTACAGAGCCATAAGCACCAAAGAGTAAGAAAACTCTGAACAAGGAACACATTGAGCTCAATCAGACTTCAGTTTTCCACTCAACCATCTAACAAGTCACAACCAATAATATTTTCAATAAAAGTTATGCCTTACACAATCAGTAAGTAAATATTTTTCGAAGTTTGTGCAATTGAAATATATAACATATTGAACAGCATGCAGGTTTGTGAAATGATTTATACTATGTGTACAAATAACCTTTATTTGTATTTTTCTCTCATCAACTTTTCAAACCGTTGTTTTGTTCTGAATAATGCTATTATTATTAGTTTTACTTTTCAAAACTATATAGAATTTCTTATAAGTAAGTACAAACATTTCTTTTTTATAAGAAACAATATAGAAGAGAGAAACAGAAATGAGGAAAATAATAGAAAAAAAAAGCAAAGATTACTATTTCTTTTAACAGTTCAGAGACTTTAATGAACTTGGAATTGAATATGTTCTTAATTCCTTCATTTGGTCAATGTCCACTTCTGTACTCCAATGATGCTGTATTCTGACCAAACAAAACAGAAGCTGCAGCTCAAACCTGAAAGAAATTATCTGGGTCAAAATGCACCCTTTGGTGGAACTCAGATGAAATTTCCACAGTCAGTTTCTGTGACTCATTACTGGGATTTTTTTAGCACCCTTGGCCCAGGAGCCTCTTGCCTAAGTTAAATGTCAGGAAGATAGATGTCTAAGCTGCAGCTAGTCATGCTAGAATCCCTTTATATTCAGTGGAAAGAAATAGGCCCTGCCAGGGAATGACTGATCTGGCCATTTAAACATCTAACTTACAGCAGAGGTGCCCTGTCTCCATTTGTGGTATCTCTACATGCATTCTGTCTGAGGGGGAGTAAGTATCACTTTTTGCAGGTGAGGATATGAAACAGAAAGGCTTCTCCTAGAGTACAGCCTGAAGAAAAATATCACCCAGCTTCCAAAGGAGCTGTGAATTCCCCAGGTCCCTGGCAAGGCACAGCATGAGCTATATGCAGAGCTTTTACAAGCAGGCTGAGCTCAGTTGCCCAGGGAGCCCATTTATCCTCACTCCATAAGTCACTACACTGATGCTTATGCAAACCAGGTCCTCTGAGCATCCTGTCTGCTTGTCATTCACAAGGGCAATGGGAATAGCTGTAGCTGAAAGGATGCTTACTCTTCAAATAAATACATTTTGGGATGCCATAAGCACCAATTATATCCATGGTTTCTCAGTGACAATACATGCAGGATCAATTTGGAGAAGGCAGCAGATAACTGCCTCTGGCAGAAAATGTACATTTTTGATACTCATATGGGAGCAGCAATATAAATCAATATTTTTACACAGTGATTTGTAGGGATTTGCAGTAGACATGAGATTGCTGTGAATTAAATGCATAAACGCTGGAAGAAATTGTAGAACAAAGGATTCAAAAAAGGTCTATATTTGTAACAAAGACTATCCTTCCCAAGAAACTGCTTCCATTACACTGTTCCTAGCAGTAGAATGGACTATGTGCCTTCGCACAAGTCTTTGGAAATCAGTGATATGAGGATTAGTTCACTGTTGCCAATCAAAAGGTACCCAAAATCCAAGTACTTGACAGCAGCTGTCTCTTTTTCTCTTGTGTTGCACTCACTAGTGATCCTGCCCAAGCTGTTGAACATTTGTCTTAATGCATGTGAGCATGTGAGAGTGCATCTGTAAAATCAGCACACTTAAGGATGCTGTTCAATAAAATCACTTTCCCTTCCCACAGGGACTCCCACTTAGTTTTGTTAGACCAATTTTCCTACAGCAGAGGTTACTTTGCTTTACCCTTGTCATGTAGCCCTGCTCACATTATTGTTAAATTCAACCTGAAAGCTTCATAACAGGTTCTCCAGATGTCAGCTGCTGATAGCTATTATTTTATGGGTCACCTCTCTCACAACAGCCTAGATTAACCTCATGTAATTTGTGGAACACTGTGAAAATGTTTTTCTGGATCATAATTGGCTGTGATTCCCCATGCATAGGCAGGCATACCCTTAAAGACTGCTACTCAGTGGCCTGAATTGACACCCAGAAATATCTCTTCATATATACTGAATATATGGCATCTGTTGGTTTACTGCATTCCAAACATTGGGTGCTCAGACAGATGCTGAGCTCCATGCCAGAGAGTCTAAATTTTACATTAACAGAGAGTGGAAGGAATGTAGCAGTGACAGAAAGCTTAGGGCTTGTTATTGAGCTGAAGACATGCCTCTGAGACTCCTGCATACATGATGAAGGTCACATGCAGCCCAGCCAGGCAGGAGTGGGTACCTGCTGACCACTCGGACCCAGAAAAGAGAATAAGGCTATAAGGCTGTATACTTTAGATGATTTTGTACTTTTAACACATATATTTGCAAATATATATAATATTCATAACTAGCATGGTATTGACATACAAAGACCAATGGCTTGATCAAGACTGAATAGATTTAGTTAGTCTTCTTATTAGCATGTGTGGGGGGAAAAAAAGTCTGTAGTAAATAGATGAAAGTAGGAATTAGGACTTATGGAGACCAAAACAGCTCCAACTTCCTAAGGTCTCCTTAGGGAGTTTCCAGTTTTTCCCTCATGGCTTGCACAGTTCTGATAGGCTAGAAAAGTTGGTCAAAGAGGTTATTTCTGCTGTTCTGAGTGCATTTTTATCTCTGCATGTTTTCTGCTTAAGCTTTGGGTTTGAGCCGAATATTTGGCCATAATTTAAAGGCCAAAATTGATCCCATTCATGAGACTAAGATCAGTTTTGTTAAACCTGCACCAGTATTCCTCACAGAGAGGCACTGCAGTATTAGCTACTCTAAACTTATGAGTTAGGCAGTTAAGTAGCTGTAGTATAGACAGATGAACTATTTCCAGAATAGCTCAGGACCATAACCAATGATTAATGCCTTTACCTCCATAAAAGTCATTCAGAGAATACATTAAACTCCCCAAACCAGAGCTTAAATCAATGGTATGAAGTTGGCAGGCTCCAGGATTGGGTTTCTGAAAATTTCATGAAGTTCAGCAAGGGCAAGCCCCAGGTCCTGTACCTGGGTTGGGGCAGTCCCCAGCATCAGCTGAGGGATCATCATGGGGCAAACTGATTGAGAGCAATAAAGATTTTAGAAGTACTGGAAGTTGGATGTGGCTTTCATCAACCTGATCTAGTGAAAGATGTCCCTGCTTGTGTCAGGTGGAGCAATCTAAATGACATTTAAAGGTCTTTTCAAACTCAAACCATTCTGTGAAACTAAGACAGAAGAAGTTCTGATTAAAGTAATAACTAAAGTGTGATAATGACTTAGAATTTTTATTCTTGAAATCTTGTCAATTATAAGTGTACTGAGGAAAACATACTTAAACACCACATTTTGGTTTTGTGTGTGTTTTTTTTTTTTTTTTTTAATATCACCTTTAATCAATTGTGGCTGTTACATAGGATTTAGGAAATTCTATGAATTTATGAAGTTATGAAGCAGTACACCAACCAATGAGGCAAAAAATAAAGAAATTAACATTTTACAGGGAAATTGAACACACTAGAAATAATACCACTTATCTGAGAAGCAGTCCATGAGATTAACACTTAGGCACTTAAGCTTCTTAAGGCTTTTCATAACGTTATGTGAACATAAATAACGTTGTATGAACATAAATAACGCTATGTGAACCAGATTTATTTGCTATACATGAGTTCTAAAATCTGCTTTATTGGGGAAAAAAAGGTACAATTATTTTAATATGCCTTTTTGACTTTAAACAAATGCTTTATCATGTATTCAGTTTTTATAGTTCTCTCAGTTTCTGAATGTTAGTATCACAGAACAATAAAATCATAGAATGGCTTGCATAGAAAGGAGCCCTTGAAGATCACGCAATGGTCCCTGGCTATGGACAGGGACACCACCAACTAGATCAGATAGCTCAGAGCCCCATCCAGCTTGGCCTTGAACACCACCAGGGATACAGCATCCACGACTTCTCTGGGCATCCTGTTCCAGTACCTCACAGTACGGAATTTCTTCCTGACATCTAACCTAAACCCACCCTCTTTCAACTTAAACCTATTCCCCCTTGTCCTATCACTTCATGCCCTTGTAAATAGTCTTGCCCTATCTTTCCTTTAAGCTGCTTTCAGATACTGGAAAGCTGCAATTAGGTCACCCCAAAACCTTCTTTTTCTCCAGGCTGAACAATCCCAATTCTGTCAGCCTTTCTTCACAGAAGAAGACCAACTCTGACCAACTCAAGACCTTCTCTGGATTCATTCCAGCAGGTCCATGTCCTTCCTGTGCTGGGGACCCCAGAGCTGGATGCAGCAGCAGGTGGGGTCTCACTGGAGCAGAGCATAAGGGCAGAGTCACCTCCCTTGACTGGCTCTCTGTGCTGCAAGCACACAGGGCTGGGTCATGTCCAGCCTCTCCTCCCCCAGCCCCCGGAGCCCCTCTCAGCAGGGCTGCTCTCCATCTGTCCATCCCCAGCCTGTGCTCATACCAGGGTTTGCCCCAACCCAGGTGCAGCACCTGCCCTTGGCCTTGTCAGACCCCATGAGATCCCCATGGCCCCACTGCTCAGGCCTGTCCAGGACCCTCTGGATGGCATCCTGTGCTCCAGGTGTGTCACCTGCACCGCTCAGCTCCGTGTCATCTGCAAACGTGCTGAGGGTGCACTCGATCCCTGCATCCATGGCATTAATGAAAATATTAAACAACACTGGTCCCAGTACAGACCCCTGAGGGACACCATGTGTCACTGATGCTCTTTGAATGTGATCATCCAACCAATTCCCAATCCACCTAGCAGTTCACCAGTCAAATTCATCACTCTCCAATTTGAACAGAAGGATGTTGTGGGAAAGTACTGCTTTCAGGCTCTTATGTTGCTGTTTTCAATTTATCTGGAGGCTTTTTTAATGCTTTCCTTTCCTTGAGTTTGTTTTTGCACAGAGTCCACGTAAGTGTTTCAGTACCCTGTGAACAGAGAGCAAAACAGCAGAAAGAGTGCAGAGTAGAAGCCTGGGGCATTTACTGGGGCATTTAAAGACAGTATTTTAAGAGGCAGTGTTTAAAGAAAATTTGGTTCTGGAGGATCAGTGTCTCCCATAGGCTGATCCTTATCTAGAGACATTAGGAAAATTTTCAGTAGAAAACTTTGCATTGGGTAAAAAAACTACATGAAAATGCTCTGTATGCTGATTTTGCTGAACTTTGAGTGTAGAAGAAGATTTTAAAAAACACACCACAGTGACCTGTCTTAACAGTTTTTGTGTTAAATACTTCACAATTTAGAATGACTTTTCAGTTCAATATTTTGGATTTTTTTTTATACTAACTGTGTCATATAATGGAGGGTACTAAAAAGCTAAAGTCAAAACAACATTTCACACTGCCAAAACTGACACAATAAAACTAGACTGGTGACCTAAAATAGATGGATTTGAGATTAACCTGTTAAGAGGATAACCATTCTCCTACCCTAGTCCTCCATCACAGTCAAAAAGGCGTCAAGTTAAGTGTTACTATACTCCAGTTCCTATTTGCCCTTGTGATATAGGCTGCAGAAAAAAAATACAAAAACTTTTCACAGCGTTCTTTATCTTATGCCATTATCCTTATGCTGCCTTAGGTCATTAAAATAAATGTTTTGTGCTTGGGTCCATTTATTCTATTGTCAGTGATGAATGTACCTGCTTGATTTAATTTTGTATGCATTTTATATTGCCCATTGTATGTTTTCAGGTTTATTAAATAAGTACTCAATCTTATTTCAAAAAGCTCTAAACATGAAATATTTTTTATTTTTTTATATTTAATGATCTTATTTTTTCAAGCCGTACTTTTTTTGCTTAGCACATGGTAAATCCTAAGTAAAACTTAACTATGTTGATTTGTTAGTACTTGTGGATAGTTTCATAGACTTTCCATATAGAGAGGGAGGTCAAATTGTCCTATATGCAAAGAAACAAGGGCTTGGATTTTTTCTTGCTCATTTTCTCATCTCTCTTTCATCCTTACCACAATGCAAATTTAAGGAGACTTCTATTCCCCTTCCTCATTTCTCTTAATGCTGCTTCAGACAAATTTTTCCCAAAAAAACCTTTTTCTTTTTCCTTGAAAACAATGTCTTCACCACCTTGTCCAATTGCACAATGAGATAAGCCACTGATAGAGGGAGAGTTACTCTGACCCTTGAAGCTCTGCTGGGAAAAGGCAGGGGAGTGCTGTGCTGAAACCCCATGAAGCTGCATCTTTGGTCATTCTGTGTAGGAACACAAGTGAACCCTGCAGGTCTCTCTTGTCCAGGCAGCTTTAATTGGCACCTCAGCTGGGAGACAGATACACACACTTGGCCCTATTTAATCTCTTCCTCTACTTACCTAACCATCCCTTCCTATGGCCCTAAATGCATCATCTCTTTTCTCTGGTGAGTGATATCTCATTTGCTTTCCCAGCTTGGAACACAACCCTTGCATCAAACAGCAGCACTGACAGTATTTCACCTCACCTCCAGGTCACTAACACTTCACCATCAAGTCAGTATCCCAAGATTGCCTTTGGGATTGTAGGGAGTCTCCTCTCCGCAACGGAAGACAAAAACATGAGTGAGTTTGAAAATCATGTGCTACAGCAGACCTATACAACAAGAACATGAATAACTTAGAGACATTAAGTATATGTACAGCTGGATGCACATACTATGTAGATTGTACAGAAACTGAAATGAAGATTTTGCTAGACCACAGTTCTAATTCAGTGTGCAGGAAATTCCTCCTGATATTCACCTCAGGTGCCTCAAAAGTATGGCCTTATGTAGAGACTGCACAGAGTTATACCTTTAAAAAATCCCAGCAAAAATTACAGCAGCTTCTAGTCATAATTTATATTTGCAGAAAATAAATACTTTTACAATTCCATTCCAAAAGGCTACTCCTCCTATTGCTTTGATATTTTTGAGCTTTTTTTTTTAATCCCTCAAATTTTTGACAAGGATATGAAGAGATTAGAAACAGGGTGCAACCTAATTAAAACAATATGCAATAGAATTCCTGTAGCAAAAAAAAAAAATATTCTATATCAGAATTTCTAAGTTGTAAGAAAATTCATTGAAAGCTGTATTAACCTGGAAGACCTGAAAGGTTAAACCACAGTTTGTGTCTCTCCTGGCAGCATGGTGTGGCAAAACAAGCTTGGTTTCAAGCTGTTTAAGCACAGCTATTGCAATATCCAGGTGGTAAACAATATTTCTAGGAGATCCTTCTGAAGATCACACCAGGAACACACCAGATGCATTTCCCATTAATAGAGATGGTGGGTCAGCAGCCAGATAAAGAGAGAGATGATTCTATTACAACTTTTGCTTCCAATTTACTTTTAAATTCACATATCCTCATACTTCCTGGCTCTCTTCCTGATAGTATTTGGGGAGAAGCTCTTAGTTTAACAGAAAGAGAATGGCCTTGAAATCTCTAGAGAAAACTTGAATTCCTTGATTTTCTAACCTGTTTTTTCAGACTTCTTTTTAAAAATATTTGGATGAGGTTGTATGCTTACATCTCAAATCTAGCATACAGACACACACAAGCTGAATTGAAATTCTGACCTCTGTAGTTCATCCATCTGCTGAACACACTAGTTTTATCAGAGAACTATTTTAATAAGATGAGAAAACAGGATCAAAACCATCTTTATAGCTTTGTTCTCTACTCATCTCCATTGAAAATTTCTGATGAGGCTATAATTCTTCAAAATTCTTACCTAAGATAGCATTTCAGATATTTAATAATAATTTGAAAACTTAGATTCCCATTCACTCCACTTCAGATTTCTTCTATTAGGCACAGAAATATCTTAAACTCATTTACCATCAGCGCTACACAGTGCTGAGTTGCACAGCGTAACTATAAAACAAATTTAAGTGTATATTTTCTTACTATCCTGAATTTATCTAAGTGACAACATTGCTGATATTTCTGATTGATGAGAGCATTAAGCTTTGACAGGTGCTTGCACTTTGCCTATGGTTTCAAGTATTTTGGGACAACAGATCTCAGTTATTATCAGGAAAAAAAAGCATGATCAGCAAATAGTATCCTGATATTTGCTGTAGATGATATTGAGGCATCATTTCAATAACCACCACCTTACTAATAATGAAATTTCATGCAACTGGAAAGGTGCAGGCAGTACTAAAAGACGTTTCAGTAACCCAAACTACTCTAAAACTGAAGAAAAGAGTTTTGTACCAAGCGCAGGAGTGCTGACTTTAAAAAGTAACTTAACATTAAGAAGGCTTTAAGTTGTTTTGGAGAGATCTACAGGCTTACACATCTGAGGGATACTCAGCAAGTATCTGAAAGCTAACCCAAGCTATTTTTAAGCCGTACAGAATTGCAGAGAGTTGTGAGCACTTTATTGCAACTCCAGTCAGCAACTTGGATTAGACATCCATCCTATATAGTGTTGTTTGTGTCTGGATTACTCTTTGGATGAGGTGCTAAGACAGACTTGTACATTTGTCAGCTCTGCAGAGACAACTCAAGAAGGAAAAAATAAAAAGAACTAGGTATATGGTCAGAGTCCAAAGTCTGTAAAAACTGTGTTTTGTTGGACATTTCTGTCAGTGTGTCATAACATGTCATCTCTCTGGAGGGGATATAACTCCTGGGAGCCATCATAAGATGTCAAGGCCCAAACAGTAACTCATTTTTCCTTTATCAGTAGAAATACCAAGTTATAACAAGTACCTGTGTTGTAGGCCAAAGGACGGATCTCTTTTTCAACAAGGCAAGAGTTTCCCACTTTTACACATCAGAACACTGACTCAACACAAAACATTTGTAAAATTAACACAATTCAGAGGTCTGTTCTCTGCAGATGCCCCATTTCTGAAGATACTGACCCAAAGAGAGGAGGAGTCAGAGGTTTGTGTTTAATGCTTCTGAGTCATCTGCAGCCAATGGAGCTGGTGTGATCTGACTGCTGTCCATCATTTGGGGAATTACTTTGCACCATCATCTTCAAAACTTTCCCTGAGAACCCTTCCAAAAGTCTGACTCAATGTTGTCCTACAGATCCATGTCAACTTCACGTGCAGACCAGCAGCAGGCTTCTGAACTCACTTTGGGAATCAGGTGGTTTGTACAAAAGGTCAGAGAGGTTTTGGAAGCAGCACTGCTACCAGCAAAGCCTGAGTACCCACATGTTCTTCTTACACCCACATGTTGAGGTGTAAGCAGATTTGTCTTTTCCCCCACCTGATTCTTCATTTCAGATAAACAAAATTAAAACAAAGCAAAATAAGACAATATACACAAAAAGAGACAAAAATTCCATGTCTGTGGAGACTTCTACAATATGTCCTGCTAATCCCAGTAATACAGATGTAATTTTAATCAGTCATCCATTTTCTGGGAGTTGATTGATAAGCAATAATATTGGGTCTGAGAAAAGGTCTGTGCACATGTCTTTATTGCTTCATTTATTTTTGGTTATTTTTTTCCCTAAGTTTAAGTCAAGGACCTAAATATAATTTTAATATAGTCCCTTGTATTTAATTATTAAAAAGTTTAATAACAGCAGACTGCATCCAGTCACACTAAAAGGAGAACCTTCTACATGTTCATACTTAGATTTACACACTTTGCAATAATACAATTCATGTCATAGAAAGTGAATTACAACAAAAATGTAAGAGAGAAAAATGCTACAGATGTCTTTCCTTCCAGTAATTCAAAATATGATGTCTGTAGATGAAATTATACTGTCAGAAACAACTGATATTTCTGTCTCTTATCAGTGACAGGAAGTAGTTATAAGAAAAGGAAACCAAGCAAATCACTTCAGATTCCATTCTTTCACTCATATTATATAAAGGCGTGAGAGTGAGCGTGAAATGTTTTCATAACTTGTTCATCATCTGGCCTTTGGGGTTTGCTCTGCTGACAAGGGTTGAGTGATACATTTTTATTATTCTTTTGTCCTACAGATTTTCAAGCTATATTGCTGTCAGAAAAAATCATTGTTTTTAATGTAACTTTTGAAAAAGAAATATTTCAGAAATATCATATTATTGAATACCAAAGAAAATAAAACATTAACACCACCAATTCTTAATTTCTGTTCACTTTCTTTTATTTTTCTCCTCTCAGTTCTGCTTCATATTCATATGAAATAGGGTAGGAAAAGCTAAGATAATGTTCAGAAAAAAACATTGATGTAATTAATTCTTTATTCTTTCAGTGGCACAGAGCATCATGAAATTTTCCTTTTAGGCTGTATTTGTAGATGTCCTTGAATTTAGAAATCCAACGTAATGAACATATAGCTAGTGGCTTGTATGGAGCTGTTTATTTGACCATGACACTCAAAAGATTTCTCTGAGGTGGATTCCTATGCCTCTAAATAGATAATTATCACAGAGTTTGAGGCATTACACACATGTATGTATGAAATTCACAACAAACCCAATGTTAATGCCTATTGATGTAGATGGGAAGAGAATTTGCAAATGTTCTTTCTTGATTGGCTTCTGCTCTGGTTCAGAGGTATTTTTCAGGGTCCTCAGATGGTAAAAAGAAGAAAATGCCACCACCTTAGTTTTCTGTATTTTCTGATGTGCAAGTATTCATATTGAACCTAGGGTATGTCTACAGTGGATTCCTTCTCCCAGTCTGGAGGGTTTCTGGATTGAGACATGGCACTATGGCCAAATGGTTCCTGGGTCAAATCTGCCACATCTCTGATCAGTTTAAATACTGACAAAATGAGATAACATCTGACTGCTCCCATTCAGACACATACATCCTAGACCCTGCACAACCTGCTAATTATTTCATTAAAAACTAAAAATCAAATTAATCTTAAGTGAAGAAAAAAACATTGTCTGGTAAGGATGGCAGTCCCTGGTTAAGGGTATTTAGAGGCACCTAATACTGATTTATGACAAAATAAATCTGTTTTCTTTCATATCCACCGTGCTACAAAATATTATTAATCTTCATGTTAGGAACAGAGGTCCACATCTTGATTTAGTTTCCTGTTCATGGGGACCTCATGCCTGTTGAGACTTCCCAGGTGTTTAAAACATTCTCATGGAAGTAACAAATATTACAACACAACGAGACTTTCCAAATACTGGGCATTTTACTGTGGGTAGACATTTGCAAAGAGGCTGGTACACAATTCATGAGTACATAAAATGATCTTATTTATTGTTTAACACACTCAACAAACAGTTGGACTCTAGCCATAGGCTTATCATTGATTTCTTAGCACTTTCTCACACAGGCACTCCTTAGTCAGGTGACGAAGTGTCAGTCTCCACAGCATTTGGTCTGATCTTTTACCTTGCTGAATTGACATCTCCCAGTTCTGTTTGGTTTTTGCTCTCAGGTTTTCATAACTCTATTCTATGTGCATGCATTTCTCTTTGGAGACCTTCATCTAGTAACTGCTTCTTAAGCTAATTATTTTATCCCTGTGATTTTATTTTACTTAACACAGAATCATAAAATCATAGAATAGTATACATTGGAAGGGTTCTTTAAAGAACCTAGTCCAAATTTCCTGCCATAAGCTGGGATATTTTCCCCTAGATCAAGTTACTCAGAGCCCCATCCAGCCTGACCTTGAATGTTTCCAGGAATGGGGCATCTTCCATTTCTTTGGGCTACCTGTTCCAGTCCCTCACCACCCTCATTGTAAAAAAAAATAATCTTACTCATATTTCATCTAAATCAACTCTCTTTTACTTTAAAGCCATTACACCTTGTCCTTTTTCCAGGACGAACCATCCCTGCTCTCAGTCTGTCCCCATAGGAGAGCTCTCCAGCCTTTGGTCACCTTTGTGTCCCTCCTCTGGGCTGGCTCCAGCAGGTCCATGTCCTTTAGGGCTGCAGGGCTGGATGCAGCACTCCAAATGAGGTCTCACCAGAGCAGGGCAGAGCAGAGGGGCAGAATCCCTTCCCTCACCCTGCTGGCCACGCTGCTCTGGACACAGGCCAGGACACTCCTGCCTTTCTGGACTATGAGTGCACATTGCTGGGTCATGTCCAGCCTCTCCTCGGGCCCCAGTCCTTCTCAGCAGGGCTGCTCTCATCCTGAAGCCTGTGTTGATATTGAGGATTGTTCTGACCTAGGTGCAGCACATTGCTCTTGGCCCTGTTGAACTTAAAGTTCACTAGGTTCAAGTGGACCCACCTCTCAAACTTGTCTGCCATACAGCCATTAGACCCCTCAGCAGATTCAGAAAATCCCTTTGACAATTTCAGAGCATGACACTTCAATTTCATACAAGTAGTAGCAAACTACCAAAGCCATTTTTTGTTGTTAACGTAGCCAGATAGTTCTGTTCTTAATGCTGGGTGCAGGGAATGTGATAGGAGCATGTCACTTTGCTCAAACTGAGAGCAATATGGAGAATACTTTGCCATTTCATAAATTGTGTGACATAGTGTCATGGACATATTTTATGAAAAATCCTTTTGCTAGGATCTTTTCTCCTGATAAGCTGAGAGGCCTCAGAAATGAAATGTAAACTATAATTATCTGCTGCTGTGAAATGCAACAGATGCATCTTTGATTGGTCTCATGTGGTTGTTTTTAATTAATGGCAAATCACAGTCCAGCTGTCTCAGACTCTCTGGTCAGTCACAAGATTTTATTATCATTCCTTTCTATTTCTTTCAAGCCTTCTGATGAAATCCTTTCTTCTATGCTTTTAGTATAGTTTTAATATATCATTTTCTTTTAATATAATATACATCATGAAATAATAAATCAGCCGTCTGAAACATGAAGTCAAGATTCTCATCTCTTCCCTCGTCCTGGGACCCCTGAGCACAACACCACAAGATAGCCTATTTTTTAAGAGTTACATATTTTTGTTGTTGTCTGACATTATGTAACATCTGGCCTTTTATTTTACAGGCCCTGTGGGTAGGGATTCAGATAAACCCCTGTGGCAGTCATGACTAAGGTGGATCTCTGACTGCTGTTTTTCTAGCTGGAGTTATTTAGGGACATGCCTCTCTCTGTAACATCAAGGTAAATGGGAGCCTTAACTCCCATTTCAACAGGGGTGTGATCAAGCTGCATTATGCTGCTGGACACAGACATGGCCAGGAAGACATACATAAACTTACAAGGGACCTCTCATTATCAGTCAGATTTCTCTCAAAATATTGCCCGTTCTCAGCACTATCTGAGGCAACCTATTGGCAACCGAACTTTTAAATTCAGTCCTTGTCCAGGTAACTTCCCACTAACTTGAACAGAAAAGACACTTCAAAATCATGAGCTTTGAGGAATATTGCAAGTGAGTAAATATTTTGTGAAGGAGTCATGTGGCTTATGGAAATATCAATGATTTCCCCAAATGGAGGCTATTAGGTAGATGTTATGAACCGAGTGAAATTTTATTATGACCCTAAATTATGATTAGTTTTTAGGTTTTCCTTGAATTTGAGACTCCAGGCACTAAGAACTGTGATTAAATCCATCTTAATAGGCTTTGACATATCTGTTTGACTCCATACTATGGTCCATTTTCCAGAGAAGATTAGGGTAATAACACTTTTTTAAATATTAAGCTTTCAGATTACCAACTGTTCAGTCTGATAGTTAGCATATAATTGAAATTCTCAAGGATCACTTCCTTTAATCACAGAGCACATTTGATTTTTATATTGTCTCAGTGTGTGGGCAGTTGGTGTGTCAGCATCCAAACAACAATCTCCTTTGCAGTGACAGAGAAGTTGCCTTATCTTGGCACAGTAATGGACACGGTGACTAAGCACAAATGACTCAGTATATTTGACAGTGAGTGTTATTCAAGATGACACAGTTCCTTAGAAGTGTTTGAAAAGTTTTTCTCATTATTTTTGCTCTGGCATTTTATGGGGCACTCTTTTCAAATACATTCCCACCTAAGCACTGGCTGTCACTTAACAAAATAAAAGAAAGAGGAGAAAAAAGAGGGAAAAAAGAAGGCATATCAAAGGATTAAAATCTACTGTAAGAAACAAAACAAACATAGTCCACAGTTTCGTAATACTTGTCTCTACGTAGAGATGTAAGATTTATTTTCTTAGTATCTGTTAATGTATCGAGTCTGTGTTGCAAGGTTTTTGGAGTTGAGGAAGGGCTACAGGAGTGGCTTCTGTGAGAAGCTGCCAGAAGCTTCCCCCATGTCTGACAGACAATTCCAGGAGGCTCCTAGAAGCCCACGACTGGCCAAGCCCAAGCCAGTCAGCAGCAATTGGTAACATCTCTTGGACAACATGTTTAAAAAGGGGAAAAAAAGCCAATTTCAAATTATTGTGCAGATGTAATGGCCAGAAGAGAGTGGAGTGAGAACATATCAAAGGAACAACTCTGCAGACACTGAAGTCAGTGGGAAGGAGGGGGAGGAGGTGCTCCGGGTGCCAGAGCTGAGATTCCCTGCAGCCTGTGTCTGTGGGGCAGGCCATGGTGAGGGAGCTGTGCCCTGAAGCCCATGGAGGTCCGTGGAGGTGCAGGGATCCACCTGCAGATCACAGAGCAGACCCCCACTGGAGCAGATGGATGTACAAAAGCCTGCACTGAATCAAACTCCTGGAAGGGACATGTGGACACTTGGAAGGAGGAGGCCATGCTGCAGCAAGTTTGTTGAGAGGCCTAGTGACCCTGTGGAGGACCTACACTGCAACAGCCTATTCCTGAAGGACTGTGCCCCATGGAAGGGGCCCACACTGGAGAAGCTAATGGAGAACTGTTTCCTGTGGGAGGGACCCATGCAAGATCCAGGAGAGGAGTCCTCTCCATGAGAAAGAAGTAGTGGCAGAAGCAGCACGTGATGAATTGGGTGTAGTCCCCATTCCCTGTCTTCCTGTGCCAGAGAGAAGGTAAAGCTGGGGAGGAAGGAGAGGTGGGGGAAGTATTGTTTAAGATTTGTTTTACTTCTCATTTTGCAGCTGTGATTTTGATTGTCAATAAGTTCCCTAAGTTGTGACAACTGTTGTGCCCATGATGGCAATTGGTGAGTGATCTCTCCCTGCCCTTGTGAGCCTTTTATTCTTTTTTTCTCCCCTGTTCAGTTGAGGAGGGGAGTGATAGAGTGGCTTTTGTAGGTACCTGGCCTCCAGCCAGCATCACACCACCACAGTCTCATAAGAGCATCATCGTACAGATCATCCAAAAGTAGACAAAAATAAAGCAGAAAAAGACCCTGCAGATTTACTGCAATTAGGTCAATCTGGCTCACATCCTAGTCTTGCTGCTGTGAAAATCTTCCTTTGACTTGGAGAAGGTGAAGGTAGGGAAAGCAGCCACGGAATGAGTTACTTGGATAAATATTTCGGACAGTATTTTTGGAAGCTGGAGGCTTGTAAATATCCTCAGTTCAAGAGAGGTCTGCCATCTACAACTCACACACACAGGACAAAAATCCAATCTCACACTAAGATCATCCTTTTCAATCACAGGGTGAGTAGAGTGCAAGTGAAGCATGAATAGCAGTGCAGCATCTACCAAAGCATGACTGCTCTACAGGGCATGGGAGAAAACTAATCAGAGGATCAGTGACTTCATCACAGAACTCCCTGCTCAGCCCTCCAGAGGAAAAAAGTCAAATTCCTGATCAGATGCTTATTTCTCTTGGTAAAGAGAAATTTATTTAGGCACAAGAAATGTAATATTTTTCAATGGAATAAAGAGAATGTCGTGTTACATCACAAAAGAGAGTAAGCTGGAAGTTACTAGAAGGTCCTGCTTGAGGCTTCTGAAGAGCATATGCAAAGTTTAATTTTGCATGGCCAAAACTCAGGAAGGCCATGAGTGTGTCTGGACATGAGGAAGGCCAGATTTGTCTGTTAACAATCTGCACTCTCTAAAGGTATTTTGTGGATCAAAGACACTAGCAGGCTCCTTAGACCAAATAATACATGGGTGTGGTCTATGCCCAGCTTGATTCTGCACTTCTGCCAGTGCTGAGCAGCTGCCTGCTCTCTCTGATATGTGATATTCGTGGGTAAAGAGAAGGGTCCCAGACTCTTGCCTGGGGTGGGCTGATTTATCTGGAATAAGCTTTTTATGAGAGTCTAAATCTTGCTCATTTTCATGAAAACTGTAACAGCTCTTCAGATCAGTCTCTACCCCTCATCCTTACAATATCTAGCAGCTTTCTCTTTCCTTTTTTCCTGAAAGAGTCATGATAGCATCAGTGACAACAACGATTAAACAGAAACTCAGAGCTCTCAGTGAGGAGACAGAAAGCAAAATCTGAGTTTATGTTCATCCTCCACATCAGAAGTTCAACCTAAATTCAATCTCTGTTGAGGCATTGCACTAGTGTGTACCTCAGATTAGATATCCATCCTTTGTCGTTCTCTGCTTGGCAAGATTGCAAAGATTTGGAAACCAGGGGCAGATGCCAAGGATATTAGGCAGCAGCTGGATGGTTTGGGAAACTTAATGCAAAGGAAGAAGGAGGACTGTGCATCCCCCAAGCAGTGTCTGAGGTGCTTGCTGACTCTTCAAAGACTTCAATGGTCTTCAAAGACTCACTGTCAGGTGATAGAAGTTTCTTTTTCTCTTGTCCTTCGTCATTAGAGCCTAATGAGGAAGCATGTGATTAAGAAAACTAGGAGGCAAACAACACACTTCAGCTATTTCACCAAGGAACAAGGTCATGTACAGGTAAAGATGTAACTGATGAGTTTAGAACTAAATGGGAGAACTACTTTTGTTTTCCAGCTGTTTTTTTTCTGGGTGGCCTCCAGAGATTTGAAGGGCATTTTTCTCATAGACAAGCTATTTTCTGCTACAGATGGTGCTTTTAACTTTCCTAAGTCACAACATGACAACAATTTTTAGAGGGGCAGTTGAGTCCTTATTTTTACAGATTTCCATTCACCACTTTGAAATTTCAGGTAAAGCAACCTCCCACAGATCTTAATTTTGGAGGCTAGTTGAGACAACAAACTTTAAATCTATCTAATTTATATAGAATATTAATTTATTCATAGGGCAATGATTTTTAGCTAGTAACAAGTTTATGCTTTTAAGACTGCATAGACATATACAAAAAATATTTTCCTTACAATGTGTCTACTCATTTTTTGCGGTGACCAAACTTTTGTCCAAACCATTTCTACTTGGCTCTGCCTATAATCTAATACTTTGAGCCAAGAAAACAAGAAACAAAAGTGATGAAAAACATGCTCAGCCAAAGTCTTTTAGACTGTGAAAGAATGAACATAAGAAATGACTTAGAAAGAATGTGGTGCCTGGAGAATTAAATTAGAAAGGCACTGAAAATATATTTTCCATACAAAAACATTTTGAGAAGAAATAAAATAGTTCATGTGAGGAAATCATAATGATGAGAAGAAAAATTGATTATTTATATAAAGCAAAAAAAAAAATCAAAGTAAAATATATGGGGTCCTTCAGTGTGAGCAATTTATTCATAAATAGACATATGTTCAGAGACTGTTTGTCCACACTGGATTTGTGTAACTCTATTCTATTTGGCGAGATTTAGAGTTTAAATGAAGAACACATATGGCAGTTTCATCTCCAGCTCTGTGCCAGCATAGCCCAGAACACTGATACCTCAGCTTTACTTGGGAATTGTGCGTGTGCTCCAGTTTGGGCCCAGACTACAGTGCCTCAGATGAGAGCAGCATGTTTCTGCTGGTTCTGACATTTCAGCACTTTGTACTATCTGTATGCAGGCATAAGATCTGAGACCAGGCAATATTATTTGATGTAGATTTGAATATATCCTTGTGGTCTATTAATGTCTGGCAAATATTAGAAGTGCAGTTTGTAGGAACTAAATTTAATTTTGTTCAGGGTGTATGGAGTGTTAATGGAGTGTTTTCTTCAAATTGGTTACACGAAAATTGATATTTTCATCAAGAATGCAGCTCGGCCATTCCCTGCAATGCTGAGATTATGCATGACACAAATGGAGCAAACTAAAAAAGCAGATGGCCATACATTAACTGTTAAGTGAAGAGAAGCATCCCTCAGGATTTCCTAGAGGACGTAATGATGTGAGCCCTAGGGAGGACTTAGGAAGATCACCTTTTAACTTGTTTGAGATTTCTGAGAGTACTCTAACCTTCAGTCAGTGCTCTGCAGCTCTCAGACTCTGCAAAAGTATGGCAATGTGTGTGAATATGAAAAAGAACATCTCTGGATTGTGATTTTTTAATCCCTTCTCTGCTGTCAGGACCGTTGTTATCACATCTCAGTGTCACGAGGTAAAAGAGAATAGTCCATTAGATTTCTAGGGCAAAAAGCAGGGTAGGAAGAGAGTGGGTGAGCCCCACAAATATCTTTTTGGGGCCCCTTCTTTGCTACTGGAGAACAAGGATGGTGAAAATTAAATGGTTTGCTAATTGTAATCATTGTTATGCAAAATCAGGAAAGAAATGTTAACTTTAGTATTTTAAATCTCCATTAACATTCTGTGGGGATCATGGTCTATCAAGAGTAGCAATAATTAAGTCAAGCCCTGATTGAGAAAGGAAGAAAGTCACAAATGTCAGCATCAATGAGCAATTTGCCTGAGGGAGAACACAGATGATGTTTCCTCTGGATTGATGAATGAGGCCAGACCAATACAAAAGAAAGAAAACTTGGTCGATTCAAAATGCTCTCCAAGTCCTTTTTTTGTACCCATTTCTATATCTGCACAAGGACTTCACTTTTCAGGAGCTGAACTGCATGCTTTAGCCTGCAAGCCTTTGTGACATAACACTCTTAAAGTGTGTTCATGGAGGGAGTTAATACCTTCTTTGGAAAGCTTTACCTGCCTTTTATCTGGTTTGTAGGTAGAATTTTATTGCAACTCTTGACATATTTTTGATCTTTCCTGTCACCCCAACTTGCTCTTCCCTCTCAACTCATCTTTCCTTTTTCCTCATCTTTTCCTGCTACTACCGTAAGCCTTGTTCTGTAAAAGTCATTCTGAAAACCAACATAATACAGTTAAATGAATATGAATTCAGACTTCCTGTGAAGCAAATCTAGCTCTTCAAATCAACAAACTCTTTCTTTTCTTATATTATCCTTTTCAAAAGACTTATTTAAAGGAACA
Source organism: Melospiza melodia melodia (assembly GCF_035770615.1). Taxonomy (NCBI): domain Eukaryota; kingdom Metazoa; phylum Chordata; class Aves; order Passeriformes; family Passerellidae; genus Melospiza; species Melospiza melodia. The sequence goes on from NC_086197.1 coordinate 73,203,723, forward strand.
TCTTAGGCAATTTTACTGTTTACTAGGCTTTTAACCTATGGCATGGAAGCTCTAGTGTTCTATCTGCAGTTTAAGCTACATCCATAAGTTTTGTTGATTTTGAACAAAATCAACAGCAGAAGCAGCCCGTAAACAAAGGGGTTAATGGAGAAATTTTCACAGAATATCGCATTTTACAACATTGTCATTTCCAAGAGCATATTTTTAATCACATGTTTGTTCTGGATTAGAAACATAATTAAAAGGACAATCCCCCTTCCAGCTGGAAGATTATAACTAACAACTATCCAGTACACATACAGAATGATGTCTTAAAGGCAGAATAAAATCACCTTTCATTTTATTATTCCTGGATTAACATATTCACCTTAACTCTAAAGTGATTTTTTTGTGCATCTCTGTGATAGAGTTTTATGATTTTAACAATGATTTCTGGTTTTCAGCTTGAAAAAGCCTTATACAATATCTGATCAGTGCACAACATTTTTTCAGGAATATTTTAATTATGCTTACAATAGGCCAAGCTTATGAAAAAGTAATTGATCACCTGATTTTTGTCATACCAAGAGGCTACAGAAATTTACTGTCATATTGATTAAGGACTTTGGCTTCCTGTTAAACCCAGGTTCCTTTTATTTCCTCCCTCCAGCCAACACAAGGTACTAGAAACCAGAGATAGTACCATTTGTCGGTAGTATCCAACAAATTTATTTTAAAAATCATGTTATATATTAATTTTGATTCTTTTTAAATTAAATGGGAAGAGGAAGGAAATCTCATGTATTTTGTTTCCCTCAAGAAAACACAATTCAAACTTGTACAGTTTGTGACCTGTAAATGGAGTGGGCATGTTCCTTTGTTTTGGTAAGGTATTGCTGCTGAGGAATGCCAGCACCCACCCGAGTCACAAGAACTGGAAAGGACATACAAAATGGTATATGGGAAATTTGAAGCAGGGAAAAGACAAAAATAATAATTTCTGAGTAACTTTCAGAGCACTGCTAGCTAAGAGGTGGCTGATTCCTCTCTGAAGTGCACTCTGCTGCTGGGAGTGCAGCTCTCAATATAAGAAGTCCTCATAATGGTTTCAGATTATTTTGAGCTGTTTTCTTCCCCACCACAGAAACTGGTTTCACACTGTCGTAAATCAAGGAAGCCTCTTGTTCTTTGCTTTGATGGTTTCAGATAGGAGAGAGATTCAGGAAAAAATTAAACCCAAGTTGAGCATGGGAACATTTCCTCTACCTTAAGATCTGATTTCCCCTTACCTCATACTTCTCAATTCTCTCTTTTTTAGCCTCAGAGAAGACAAAATAGGGATGTGTTCATAGAACATTTTGGTCTGCCCCTCCTTTAGTGGGGGCAGAACTGCTATATGTTATATGTGAACATATATTAACTAGTTATAACTCACAAGAGAAAAAGTCTGGACTTTCAACAAGTATAGTAAAAATTACAGAGGTTTATTTTTTAATTTTTTTACCATAACTATTCTTGTAGAATTGGATGGGAAATAATGAATAAGATGTTTGCAAAATATTAGAAATCCTTCTTAAATTTATCTGCTGGAGGATTTCAAAAAATTCACATCACATGCACACAGATAGAAATGAAAACTTCTTTCTTTCATGAAAAATAATTACAAGGTTCAACTCTTTCTACACATGGCTCTTCTACTTTGTGATAAAAACAACAACATGATCATTTTGATGTACTGGACTCTACAGTTTGGAACTGAATACATGTAAGAGGGACATAGATGAATCAAGAATTCTTCTCATTCCTTCAAAGGGCTGATGCATTAATCTTGCTTGCATAAATAAAATTCTCTGATTAAAGTAAAACCCCAGGGGTACCATGATGTATTGAATGGGAAAATGAAAGCTCTGCCTTCTAGCCTATGTAATATAGCTATTTATTAACCAAAAAACGATATTTTCTTTTCCTTATTCCTTTGCCAAAATAATGATTGTAGCCTTCTAGCAAGATGAATAATCAAATCATTACATAACCATTTATTTCACAATACAGTGAATATTCTATCCAAGAATACTCTGAAATGTAGTTATAAAGCTTCCTGCTTCTTTTCTTTTGCTAAACTGAAGTGAAAACAACTGAGAAATAGTATTGGTGTGTGTCTGTACAGATAATTTTATATCCTGATTATTCTGACACAGAAGATGAATAAAACAGGATTTTTCCCCACAGAATTTTTACATTTATAAATAAATAATTTTAAAAAATCTGAGAAATACATCTATAGTTCTATGGATCCCATTTAATGAGAATTGATCCTGCTTTTAAGAAAGTCCTAAAACTAGAGTTTTTCTAATAAAAGTAAAACCTGTTGTCATTCCTTAAATGGTAAACAATAGAGGCTGTAATGGTTCATCCTTTCTTCGGGTTCATTATTGCCTTCCAGCTTCCAATCTAAAAGTTCTTAGCAGCACAATTACCTCTTTGGCTTTTGCAAAATGTCATGGCTCCTGTTTAGCCAATGGATCATATCACATGAGTCTGCAGCTTCCCTTTTAAACACAGCATTAACAGCTGAAATGTTCAACAGGCTGGCTTATAAGCTTGGCAACAAATTGGTCTGACTTCTCACTGTTCCCGGACTTGTTGTTATTTTGGGAATCAAGAAGGAGATCTGAAGCCACACATATCTGGATCCAAAGACATGCCTACTCAGAGTGACCTTAGAATCTAGGACATCCATGCCCTTTTCCAGACACCTGAACACTATCCTTGTCACTTTGTTGCACTGTATTTAGTCTTAATCATTCATAACTTCTGTATGCAGGGTGGCCTCATACATAGAAGTAGAGTTTGGAGTCAGAGGTTAAATGGCATTAAATAGACTGCTGTATCTGAATAAGAAAGGAAAAAAAAAAATCCAATGACAGACCTCACATGGGGATCCCAACAAAGAATATCTATCCTTTCCAGCTGTGCTGGGTAGAATTAAACCCCAAATTTTTACCAACAAAATTGTTATTCTCCCTATATTCAACATTCCATTCTGCTGGGTTGCTAGAGCATCTATCTGACTTGCACTCTTCCTCTTTCCCCCTAATGTTATGAAATCTTTTCTGAGTCCCTTAGAAAGTCATATAACCTCTGCAATCAGCAGCCATGCCAGCCTTTCAATGTGGTGAGTCTGATGTCGTTCTGCTCTAATACCTGCTGCTCAGCTTTTCATCATGTGTGTATATGTATCTTAAAATTCTTCATCTGTTCACAAAGTTTTTTGGCTACCTTGAATAAAAAAAGAGCTGTCTTACTAGCATAGGTAAGGTTTGTGAAGTGCTATTTCTCTTCGCAATTTGCTCTTTTCCAAGGTCAGAACATTTTCTATGTGCAGAATATGTATTTCAGCCCTGAAAAAAAGCCTTCCAACATGAACAAAATTATGAAAGTTTGGTTTTCCACCTTCTTCATGAAAGAGGATAATGTGTTGCTGAGGTACTTCAAACTCTCTGTGGGACTGGCAGCATGACAGAATGTGGTTATTTAGTGAGAACACATTGGGAGAAGAGAGAACAAAACCTACTCATCAGTGTACTGATTTGATCCTCAATATGGCCAACATTGTGATCACACAAAATTCCAAGATTAGAAGCAAAATGAAAATCGTAACTAAAGTTTAAAAATTGCTCAGTGCTTTGCGATCTGTAAAAGTGAGCTAAAAACCACATTTTTATGCTAATATTTGATAAAGGATAAGATTAATAAGGTTAAGTCATCCAAAGAAAAGCCCATTTAATAATGGAATAAAACTGAAATAATATGCACACTCTACTTGATGATTGTGGGGTAAAAAAAACCCCACATTCTTTTTTAGATATTTGTGGACAATAACCCCCTGATAAGGAATGTGACTGAAACTCAGAGTTTAACAAAATATATGCAAAAGCATCAGGTGATTTACCTGGAGTTCTGCATCCCACTCTGGGGTCTGCAGCACAGGAAGGACACGGGCCTGTTGGAGTGAGTCCAGAGCGGGGCCACATAGATAATTAGAAGGATGGAACTCCTCTCCAGTGAGGAAAGGCTGAGAGAGATGGGATTGTTGGGTCTGGAGAAGGCAAGGCTGGATGGAGAGGGACTTTTTACAAGAGCATGCAGTGACATGACAAAGGGGAATGCCTTCAAGCTGGAAGAGAATGGATTTAGATTAGACGTTAGGAAGAAATCCTTTCCTGTGAGAATGGGGAGGCACAGGAACAGGTTACCCAGAGAAGCTGTGGATGCCCCATTCCTGCAAGTAGTCAAGTCCAGGCTAAACGGGATGTTTAGCAACCTGATCTAGTGGAGGGTGTCTTGCCTATGGCAGAGGGGTTGGAATGAGATGATCTTTAAGGTCCCTTCCAGCCCAAACCATTCTATGATTCTATGATTTATCAATTGCTTTAATTGTTTAGTGGGGTGACTTTGTCTAGGATCTGAAACAGACCACTTAAAAGAGAAAAAAACCAAGATTTCTAGGATCTGATCCATCTGAAAACATGAGAGAACATTGAGAGCCTCCATAGACATAATTGCTTTTTCCCCTTTAGTTTTATTCTTGTGGAAGGTACAAGGATGTGCGTTTTGCTTTGTTTTCCTTGTTTGAGATTCTGAGTATTTCTTGGAGTTTGATCATCTGAATACTGATCAGGTTCAGAAATTATGAAATCTAGGATATTGAGGAGCTTGATGGTGCAGGAAGGAACATGGTTTATAATGCAAAGAAATTTTATATGCACTCCCTTTTCTCAGTGATGCCCTTTAAAATTTGAAATTTTATCCGTTATAAAAGGATCTTGATAGTTCAGATTCAGAAGATTAGTCAAATTTTATAACAGCTTTAGCTTTAATTCTGAGATCCAGTCTAAAAAAATTGCTTTGAGCATTACTGTTAAAAGAACTCCAAAAAGAACTTGTAGCTCCTACAGTTAAAAAATAATATTCTTAATATTATTATTAAAAATAATATTCTTAAAATAAAAGTGAAAACTTTCTATGCAGATTTACCTTTTATTAATTTATGAAAGTGGCTTTGTTGTCTAAAGAGTTGAAAAATTAATTAAAATCATATTAAAATTTTATGAAGTAATTTATTTTTTGTGTTTAGGTGAACAAAATACTTGTAGTGTTGTTTAACTGCAAAAAAAAAAATTTAACTCACCAACAAATTAATATTTAACCTCATCAATGAAACTGCTTTTAAATTTTTTCCCAGGCTGCTTTGCCCCATAGGTTATGATTGTCCTCAATTTTGTAAAGTTTTTGCAAATGGAAAAGGAAAAGCATGTACTGTTGCCAGAGAGTCTCTCCCTTACACTTTGAAAGGATACAAGTTCATGATTACCATGAAGCCTCTGGGTGGACATTCAGTAGGAACCTGCTTATTTTTGAAAATATTGCCTCTGAGATGATATTTTTTGGCTCGAGGAGTTGATGGAAACCAAGCTTGTTGTTTTGATGCTTATCCTGAAGCCCTAATAGGAAAACAGTAATTCAACATGACAAGTTCCATGTTTTCATATTTAACAGTGTCAATTCAGACAGGTAAGCCTTTTGGCCTCAGCAAGGTATTTTCTCATATGGCTGTGCATTCATTCTCTAGTTCTTATTTCCTGATACACTTCAGTTATCTTTAAAACTGGAAGCATCCTCTTCTCTGTGTTTTGGACTTGGAATTTTTAAGGAACATAACAGATTTCAGTCCATACTAAGGCTGCCACTGGCTGCTATCAGAGGAAAATGTACTGACTCAGATCCAGCTTGAAGGTCTTGGTCAGCACATGGTACAGGCCAATTGGGCAAGATGGTGATGCTGATGATCCTCTGCCTGTTTCCAGGCAATTTAGTGTTCTACACCTGCTCTCTAGTGCAGGATGCCTCCCTGGATGAGGGAGCCAGGCTTGAGTCACTGAAGCATACCTAACTTCAACTACACGTCTTTCCTTGGCATTGCCAAAACTCTGAAGATTTATTTGCTGGCGTTTGCATCCCACTATGACATGACAGCCTGTTCCTCACGGTATCCAGAGCCTGAATCATGTCCACCAGACATTTAGTTGCCTAATGGGGGCAAATTGCTCTCTTAGAAGTCCAGTGACCAAATTCTTCTGTGAATTGAGCCTTTGGGCAATACGGAAAGGAGAGTAAAATGTCATAGCAGATGCTGTTGGCTGAAATGGTCTCCCAAAGGCAAACCATTTCCTCATCTGAAAATTGTGTTCTTTGTGTTATAATAGTTTGCATAAGATCCCAACCCATTTAAGTCATATCACTCAGACATTTTTAAATGTCAGATGAAAGTAGAAGCCTGTGTATGACACTCAAGCAGTTTGTTTGTACTTGTATTGTTGTTTGTTAAGTAACCAGAAAGATCATTTCATGTTGACAAGATAGCTGTTGATTAAGCTGAGCCATGAAGTAACAGACCCAGACAAGACAAGACGATAAAAAGTTTAAATCCCTAGCAGAAGGTTGGATAAAACCTTTTTATTGTCTGAGATATACTTGTGAGTTAACTAATTGTGAAGGGATAATAAATGATTTAATTATTTCCCATCTGTTAGTAATTCAATTAGATCCTGCTCAGTTTGCATAGCTGCAGCCCTTTCATTACTGTGCTTTGCATTCCCTACCAAGCCTGAAGTCCCCAGAGTTAAGCTATGTTATTACCCTCTGAGGTAAAGATGGGAAAGCAATTTAAAAGCATTTTTTTCTCCCTTAAATCCATCATGTCTGTATTCTTAACATTGCATTTCCAACATCTTTTTAACATAATAAATGGTGCACTAATTTAGTTGGGGAAAACATAAACCCAAACAAAACAGCAATGCCTGAATTGGTTTTGTAAAAAATTATTTTAGAAAAATATTGTTGAGAACTTTGAGGTGTAGATTTAACCATACAGTAAGTACATTTAAAAATACTTATTCTTAGAGTAAGGATAGAAAACTAGAAAGTTAAAGACAGGGAGTGACTTGCAGGGAGTCACTCATATATGAGAAATACCAGGACATACTCTTCTATACTTTAATGAGACTAATTCATGCTATTTTCATGAGAAAAAGAAAAATCCATTATTTTGCCTTTATTTCTAGGGCAACTGAGAGAAATATACTTAGTTTAAAAGGAGATTTAAGGTGAAGAATATTTAGTTCACAAACTTGTCATTTGCTCCTTGTCATTTTATACCAGTGAAAGAGGAGGAGGAGGCTCTCCCTGCCCCTGCCTTGGCTGATGTGTTCATTCAGGCCAGAGAGCAAAAGCATGGGGCTTGGCTGCTGGCTGGGGTTAAACCACAACGTGTAGGAAATAGGATTTATATTTCCCTCCTTAACTGTCCTCTGGGGATGGATGAGGACAGGTTTCTAGGAGGTTCAGATGGTGTTTCCCTCCCTCCCACCTTTCCATTCTCTTTCCCTCCCTCACTCTCTCCTTCCCTTTTTCCCTGCCTCCATCTTTCACAATGCAGCAGTCATCCCTCCTAGGGCAATTTCTCACAATTCAGCACTACTGACCTACATAGATATCATGCCAAAAACTCCTCTTCACTCTGAACCCTGGTTCTAGACCAGAGGAATACTCAACTACCTAACTCCCACAAAAATCAGATCAGAAATCAGAAATCCCCTGAGAACTTCGGCTGCTTTCAACTGCAATACGGAAAACTCTCTTCTAGGATAAAAGAAAAGCATGTCTTCTTTACATCTCTCATATGTGGATGGGCTGCAAATTAAGGAATTCTTCATGAGCATCTCTGTCTTAAATATTCTTAAGAGAGAAGAGATTTTAAAAGCATTTTGCCTATTTCCCCTGCCACTCGCGTAAGTATTCACCAACTTTGTGTTTCACTTTGTTTTACACTGTCACTCTAAGCTATATTTAAGAAGCTGTCTCCTCTTGCCCTTGATAAGATACACTAATTAATTGGGTGACCTAACTGCATTTATTACACAATCATATTAGCTCTTGGATTAACGTATTTAAACCTAAGTAAACCAAGCAAAGATTTTACCTTTCTTTCAAGCCAGCTGTCTTTTGATATTTGCCTTTGAAACCATGCAGCAAGTTCTCCTGGAAGGGTACAAGGGAAAAAAATCATTATAATCTTTTTCAACTCCATGACTGCTCTTCCCTCTGATATGAAGAGCCTCAGGTGACATGACTTAGGCCAATTGTTTCACTTATCAAAAATGGGTAACATAAGCCCTCAACAAATCTGTGTGCATGGTTGGTTTTGACCTCTTATTGAGTGCTTGTCAATTGTCACTTTGACTCACAGTCCTATATTAAGAGGTTTGAGAAATATTGCTTTGCTGGGGCAGATTTATATTGACACAGTTGGGTTTTTTCAGCACTATATCATCAAGTTTATGTTTTGCTGCCCTGATGATCTAACACATAAAAATATAGCACCAGACAAAGGACAACAGCAAGGAGTGTTTTTGTTTTTTGGTTTTGTTTTTTTTGGGTTTTTTGTGTGTTTTGTGTCTTTTTACTTGTGCTGAACATTAAAAGTTTTAGACTCTATGTGGGCCCTGTAGACTTAAATGCTGAAAGAAAATTTCTGTCTATGTGGGCATCTGTAAATGCCCACAACTATTCAAAAAGTAAGCACATACATATTTTCTGCTCTGGTAATCCCAATTAACACTGTGTAAAGTGGCATTACATCATCTGAAAATCCTTGTTGAAGGGTATTTCATTGCATAGAAGCTTTGGAGTAAATTGTAATTTGCAACTGCAAATATGTGCCAAAATTGTAATTTGTTCAATCTCATCTTTTTACCCCCAGGACAAAGAAGAGAAGGAGCATGTGCTGGGTCAGAGTGGCTGTTTAAGAGAGACAGGAGTGTGATAGAGGCCTTAGTTCAGTAATATACATCAGATATGAACCATCTCTACTTTAACATGTACTGAGATTGATCAGTCATGGGTCATGGAGCAGGGAATTGCAAATGGCTCTTTGCCACCTCTCTTTATCACAGAAAGCAAAGCTCAGCTCAGATCCAGTGGAAAATAAAGGCAAGACCATAACATGATAAATACAGATATCATTCCACATTTTCAAAGGAAAAAATAAATGAAAATGACAAATATGCATCCAACATATAAACAGGATGAACATTTTTATGTGGTAAGCTACTAAGCCATTCTTGTTTGTGATTTACTTTACTGTATCTCTGGCTATTATGTTTCTCCTTTTTACTCACTCAGGACTTAGTTTTCCAATTTTCCTGTTCCGTCTCAATAAACAAATTCCAGAAAGCCACTATTAGAAACAATAGTGATTGTTGAAGAAATATTTACTGTGTTCTTGAATATACTAAACCCTTCGTCTATGTGCAGCCAGGAGAATATTTGAAATGCATGTTTAGCAAAAGCTTTTAGTTGGAGCTCTTTTTCAATTTTTTCTAAACATGACTGCTGGAGCCTGTTGGGATTTTATTGCAGGACCTGGGTTGGTCCTTCAGAGCTCACTGTTTATATTGCAGGTACTTCTAATCTGACTTCATGCCTGCACAGAACAACCACACACACTAAATAAATTACTTTTTTTTTTTTTTTTTGAACAGTTTCATCAGTGCTTGTCCTGGTTCCAAGAAGTACCTATTGTGCACACCAAAGAAATAAAATAGCAAGCCACCAACTTGTCTAGCACTGGTCAGAGGGCAGCTCTGTGATGGCTGCTGTGCTTGTCTCCCTCCACAGCAGGATGCGCCAGCCCCAGGAGCACCTGGGTAGGTGCCTGGACCTGCTGGCAAGAGGTCTTGAAATGGGCAGCTCAGTCACATCAGGAACACCCTGCTGAAATCTAAACTGTTTGGGACCCTCATGGATGTTTTGATGGTTGAATTTATTTTGTTTTATCTTATTTTGTTATTATTTACTTTTTGAAATGGAAAGGGTTCTTATCCATTTTCAAGCTACATGTTTGAAAAGCAAGATAACACCTCTGAGAAAGAATGACCAATCATAAATTATTCCTGTGAAATATGTCTTACACTCTTTGTTCAGCATTTCTCAGGAAATGAATATTCCTGCAAGCTCTTAGTATCTCATCTAAAACAAACAAACAAAGAAAAAGCCAGAATGACTTGACAAGACTGCTGTGACTTCTGCCAAACTCAGCTAGTATTAAACTTGCTATTAAGAAATATAAGCTGCAAATTCCTCTGCTTATGAACTTGAGATTGTGCTCTGGTCCAGTCAAAATAGACTTTGTTTACACTGATTTAGTGGCCTTATGAGATTGCCTGGTTGCTTGCCTGAGTTCCCTCAGCAGGTGAAATTACTTGCTGAGCTGCACAAAACCATGCTGGGGAATAGCTATGCCATGTCTTGCCAGTATTTATTTAATGTTGTGTTACTGCTTGAAAATGAAAAGCATTTATTTTTAAAACATAGTCCATGTGATTAAGACCTGTAAAAGCAAAAGAAAAGGCTGCGTAACAAATGAAACTATAACTAACATGCTGGTTTTGATGTCATTGTTTCTACTGCTTCAACAGCAGCTGCCTTTGTGGTTTTGCAAACCACAAACAGTATAATAGTTTTATATCTCTCCTTTTCTCTAGTTATAGGTCCCTCTCTAACCACTGGCATGCTGTCTCATTAAAACCTGTGTATCCTGAACTGCTTTTGTATTTCAAAGGCAGGAGATTGCTGGAAAGTCATGTATCAGTCATAACATCTATATCTGGAGGTCCTTAGGAGTCATACACCTCCCTGGGATGGGCCTAAAGAATGGTACAGACACTTGCCTTCCTGATCTCTGCCTCTCCCAGAGGCCTGAAGCTTGTTTGTTTGTGCTAAAATAGCAAATTCAAGCCCAGCGTGTGTAATGTGCTTGCTCTGAAGTGCTTATATTAAAACACAGAGTTTCATTCAGCTGATTAATGTAGATGTTAATAATATTGGTCCTAGTATCAACACTCTATCCCAGGAAAAAAAAAACCCACAAAAACCAGCCTCCAACCAGACATTGTACTGTAGATAACAACCACCTGAGCCTGGCAGTTCAGCCAGTTTTTAATGCATTGTATTCAGTACATGTTACTGTAATCCTACACATGAGGATGTCCCAAGACACTGCATAAAATTTTGCTAAAGTTGAAACAAACACCACCCAGTCCTCTTTTCCTCCTACACCAAGCAAATCATTGGAGGAGGTTGCCAAGTCAGAGATGACTTTCTGTTCATAAATTCACGTTGACTGCTTGCAAATACCTTCATGTCCTCTATGTGTTTGGAAACTAGCCCCAGTATTATTTGCTCCATCACCTCTCTAGAGCCTGAAAAACACCTGGCCAGCCTGTAGTTCCCTGGATCCTCCTCCCCGCCATTTTTGAAGGACATTTGCTTTTCCTCCAGTCCGCAGTATCCTCTCCTGTCAGTGTTATCCCTAAGCTCTATTTTCTAAGTTTCTTTCTGAAAAGTTAAATGTAATGTACCAGTGTCAGCACTGAGCTTCTGTTCTATTTCTTTCTTTCTCCCTTCCTTTCCAGCAGAGCAGGTCTTTCTCCATACCAGTTTTTGCTAAGTCATTCCTTAGCTGCTTCAGACCTACCTGTTGAGCAGACTCAGCAGGAGAGATGATGACAGAAGGTGCAGGGTGGCTTAATGCAATGCTAAAGTTACAGCTATAGCCTTGCTTTCCTTTACCCATTCCATAATATTCTATTATACATCACAAAGGGTCCTGATGTTCCAGATCCCTTTTCCAGAGCTGCTCTCTGTCATTTCAGGACTTTTTGGGAAAACAAGCTGTATTGGTATGTATACATATGCACACACATATACCTGAGTGGCTTTTCTTCTCTTTAGACTAAGTGCTTTAAATTGTAACATGAATACTGGGAGAAGTTCTGCAAGCCTCATTTTGCAAGTGAACTACTGCAGTCTACAATATGCCTCTGTCTATATAAATATCATTGACAGACAGTGGAAAATACGCTGAAAATTACCAGCTGCATCACACAAGGACAGCGTTCTAGATGGTTGAATTTTAAGCTGTTGCACCCCAAAGCAAAACCTCAAGCTTTTCAAATGACAGATCTCTAGTTGTGTCACAATTCCATGAAAAGATGCAAACATGAAACTCACAATAAACCCTGAATAATATGCAGCTTAAGCCTCACACAGAGAGTGCATCCTAGTTTACTTGCCAAAATAAACAACCCAGGAGAGTGACAGATATGCCAGTATTCCATGATTTTGGGGACAAGTGCAAATAATATTGACATAACTAAAAGGCTGTTATCTTTAACCTGCAGCCTTGGGTACTGTCAGTTATCACCACCTGCTGTCTAAATATTAAAGTTCTTAAGGATGGAATATTTGAAGAGCATATCTGGGACAGGAAGGAAAATAGTAACAACAATGGTGGCAATAATAGTACAAACATAGTAAATGACAGGAAAAAACATATTCATGTGGAAGCTGAAACTTTGTCATGTATAAGAACCTCTCTTCTCATAAAGAGATCAAATTGCAAGGGGCTGAAGATTTTCAGATAGTCTGCCTTAAGGTGGATTGTCTATTTATGTGCTAAGCAGAATATCTTTATTTCCTCTATATAATTTTCCAATGCATTTGAGAAGATGCATATTTTTAAAAGTGTTTATAGTCTTTTAAATCAAAAGCAAAGGAAGTAAAAGAAGCAAAGGTCAAGCATTTGATATCCCTAATAGAAAAGATACACCCTGGTTTTTTGTAAAGCTGTATGCAATCAGGTGTTAGAATTTATCTTTGTTATAATTGCAGCATTGCAAGGGCATGGACAAAGCTGAGTGGTTGCTGAGAGATTCTTTAGATTTCTCTGCACCCAATCATTCTCACAATACTAGAGGCCTCTGTCATTGCAGGAGCTGGCAGAATTTAGTGACTACCCAGAGAAATGCCTTCTGAGGATGTGTTCTCAGAACAACGTTCTCAGCAAATCAATGCAACAAATAAAATTGCTTTGTTCCTCACATATCCAAAAGCTTTTTTGCAGTTAGTGCTGTTATCTCTTTCATTTTAAATCTGACAATATTGCTATTAAGATGCAGAATAGACTTTTCAAGGACTGTAGGTTTCCTCTTAATTTCAATGACCAAGAGAATTGCATTGTTTATTTACTATGTGCCTGGGGGCTAAGAAGGCTACACACAAGTATTTTATACACACACTCATATTTTCACTGCATATTTTTGCTTCAAATTCAGTGATCCATTTAGCTGCAGTAGAAGGTCACTGTTACCAATTTACTCTCATTCATTGGTCTCAGTGACAGAATTTAATTATTTCAGCCTAGTTCATAGTGGGAGAGCAGCTGCAGTGCTTAAAACACTGTAATGAAAACCAGTAAACCCTCACCTTGTCTCAGCAAAAGACCAGGAAAACAGCAGTTAAACTTATGGTCTGTCATCTCAACTCCAAAAAAAGCCACGTGCATTATCTTAATAAATTGGAGAATTCATCTGTCTTACAGCTGTGTAATTGCTCTTTGAGTTGGAGCTGTCACTCACTAATATCAATGGAAGCTTTCCTAAAATTATATTGAGTAATATATAAGTATAGAGAAGAAAGGATGCTTTGAAACAGGATCCACAGCCTTTTAGACAAGGCTTGCAGTGCTTTTAGAGGCAAATGTGGTCTCTATCTCTCAGTGCAGAAAGGATGGCACACTGAAGCCAGTGAGAACTGCAGGGAAAATAAGGTGGATACAGCATTACCAGAGAGAGGGATCGGGCCTATTGACTCATTCTAGGATAACTAACAAAATGACAGAAAATTTAAAGGGGCAGCTAACTCCTCTTCCACATAAACATGTGAGTATGGCCATGCTACATGGCCTGGTTGCATTGGATAAGAAAAAACCAAACAGAAAAAGCCCTTCAGAAAACAGGACAGACACAAAGCATTCCTGGCTAAAGGGACTGGCTTGTCAGCCTGGCCAAACTCAGCACATCAACTTCAAATTCAATAAAATGCTCCACTGTGTAGTTATCCACCTTAATAAACTCTTGTTTTACAGACTTATGTGCGTTTTGGCAGAAAAAGGAAAGATAAAAGCTGTATACTGGAGCACTTCTGCAGGAATTCCTTCTTGTCCAAAGACAGTGTTCCCTGTGAAAAGTCCCTTTCTCTTTTCTTTTCCAGAAAAACCTCACTTAAGGTTCCTGAATAAAATTAAACATGATAAAAACAGAATGCCTGTCCTTAATTTTAAATTGTGTTCTTATTGGAAATCTAGATGCAAAACCCATTGCCATTGCAGAAAAGAGATATTGTTGGAGATCCTTATTGAAAGGATGCATTGCAAATAAAATTGCATGATAAGAAAGCTGTTCATCACAACAAAGTTGCTAGAAAGTGGTTTCAGGCATTTCCAAGACTACTTTTAGATAAGTCTAAAAGTCTGAAAACTAGAAAAGTAATCCTGAAGTAAAAGAATTAAATATTCGAGAATATATTTGAAATAGTACTAATACATTTGCTGTCTTTCATAAATGAATAGAATTTCTTATTTTCCAGTGCCTCAGGAACCGTCCTTTTATACCATTGTAAAAATTCTATTCATAATTTGTTGTCAGGATAGTTGACACCTTATGAAAATTCATATATTATCTACCCTTTCGCTCATGGGAAAAACTGTTCCATTTTATCCTAGATGTTTTGACAGAACAAATAATTCACCTGCTTTTACATGAAAATATTAAATATTCTGTAAACAATAATTACAGACTGGACTATGTAGGTTCTATGTAGGACTATTCACAGAACATACCAATAGAACTAATATTTGCAGTATGGTCTTTGATTAACTGCAATTGCCTTCTGGACTAGTTATCATCAGTTACCCATGAATGAATTTAAACTGTCAATATTGCCATGCACAAAACAGAAAAGGCTTTTTTTCTTCATCACTTGCTTATTGTTTCTGGAAACACCCACACTGGTATGGTTCAAACTCTGATTATCGTAGATCTAATTTTACAAACTGTAATTTCCAAATTTAGTTTCTTAATGCAAGACCTTTGTGTCATTGGAATAGAGATTTAAACAGTTCTGGTTATCTTCAAAGGGGTGCATGTATGGAGTATAGATATTTGTGGAACAGGCACATAATTTCAGTCTCTGAAAAGAGTGAACACTTTCATGAATGCCACTGAATAAGGTGAATTTCTGTTCATCTGTTATTGGAATTCTCACTAATTAAAAGGAAAATTATCACTTTTTATGGTGGACCATCAGATTAATTTGGAACATCTTTGGGGAGAGGCACTTTCTTTAAATCAAGGTTATTTCAAAATTTCCTTAAAACAAGTGCCTTTCTCTTTAGAGTTTCGCTGAAAAATGAACTATTATTCCTGGATTAAAAATAAATTTCTGGCATTTTATCTCACTTAACCAAGGCCTGAATCCAGCACATATGACACCAAAAAGTCACAGGTTATTCAGATACCTGTCTGACTTGGGAGTGTCCAAGTACTGTGTTTAGTAAGAAGCATCAAGACAAATCTCACCTTTTTCTGTGGTAAGACAAATACATGACTTTGTTTCATTCAAAAATCTTGTAAGTTGAAGAAGAGAAGGCTGAGAGAGATATTTTATGGTAACCTGATAACAGCGCTGAAAAGAAAAGTCAAGGAAAATAATAGCTTTCTACTGCATAGCAAACCAGAAAGGTTGAAGAACTAGGCAAAGCTCCACTCATTTTAAAGAAACAATAAGTATTTTGATTGCTAGGGAATTAGTAATATGGAATTTATCCTTTACCCATCTTTAGACCACATTTTATATGAGCAGCTTATAGTCATGAGAGACACCCAAATGAAACAGGATAAAAAGGGTGCTCTGGATACTTTTGTCTTCACTTGTCTGAAATCAAATAAAAACTCTCATCAGCATATCATGTTCTGGCCTTGCAGCCAGCTCTGTTCTTTCTTTCCCCATATGGATAATGTCTGGCCAGGAAGGAAATGACTACATTTTCAACTACAGAATGAAACCTGGGCTAATGGAAACTTGGTTGAATTACTTCCTGCAACCTAATGACTAAAGAGAGCTTTTCAGGGGGATGGCCACTAAAAGCCATAACAACCTAAAATACGAGCAACATGTATTCTCAGAAAGCTGTCTTCTGTTTCTGTGCAATCTGGGAACAGAGGGTTAACATTGTTTGAAAAATAGAGATAAAATGTTTGAAAAATAAAACAGGTTTTACCTTTATTCACCTGATATGGTCTGTTCATCAGTGAAGAGCCTGAGAAGCCCCACTGAGCCAATATGTCTGTTAGTATTCAGGGAAATAGCTGAAATGCTGAGAAAACCACATTTGAGGGGTCACAGTGTCCCTGCTCAGATGCCACTGAAAATTGTCACTATCCAATATGGACACCTTGATACTTTCATTCTTACAGTTCAGTTCAAGTTTCCTGTACACAATGCAGAAATTTCCTGGTTTACTTTGATTTTTCTGAAAGAAGAGATGGATTTGTGACTTTGTTGGGTACAGGAAATGTCTAGAAGAGAAAAAAGTAGGTGTTTCTCAGGTAGCCACATGGAAAAGAAATAATAATCAAGTTCCAAAGTTCAACCAGTCCAGACAAGTTCAATTCCTTTAATGTATCTAATTTGAATTTGCATAAAAATGTACCATTATGCCTTGGGATTTATATTTGCAATTTATTAATAAATTATATAAAATGTCCTTTAATTTTGGAAGAAACCAATCTTGGTGTGACCTCTTCCTCTTGAACAGATCAAGATTATCTTAATGTGTCTGGATTAGCCACTTGGAATGGCAGTTGTTTTAACCAATTAGAGTACAATACCACAATCTGTGTCCAAGAGAAAATTCAGTATGTATTCAGGAAAGTTAATTATATTTCCTTTTTTGACATCTTTCTGTTGTCCAATCCCCCTTTTTCCCATTGGACCTTGCAAACTTAGAACTAACTCTCCAAATAATGTTTGCACATTGTTTGGTCTCTCTCATGCTGCCCGTAGGGATTAGCTGAGGTGACAGAAATTGTAATAAAATTTTATAGCATTAGACTTGGCTTGCAGAGCAGATGTAAAGGTCCTGCTGATTGTCCCACATTTAAGCATTCATTCATAAGGAGGCTCACTACTGTGCATATGTGGGACACGATTTTTTGCTATGCCAAAAGCAAATCCCCATGCTATTGGATTGCTGCATTTCCCACTGCTACTCAAAATGCTATCCTGAGTACTCATGCCAGGGAGCTCTCTCTCCCTGGAAAATGCACATCTCCAGTCCAACTCAAGAGGTCTGACTTGTACTCTGTCCCTGAGTCTTTGCCAATTTGCAGCCAATGTTTTCTTTATTGCCACAAATTAATGAGGGAAATATTGCAGCGCTAATTTTTCTTTCACTGTGATGTTATGAAAGAGGCATAAATAAATAAATGGCAAGAGAAGGGAGGAAGAAAACAAACCAGAGACTCTGCAAAGATAAATGTAATATCCCCTTCACCCTCAAGAAATGAAATTATTCTGACAGGGTCAGAGATTCTGCTTGGCAAACCATCTTAAATTAATTACTTACCTGACATTTTAAAGGAAGATTTCAGGTCGTAAATTTAACCCAGACAAAGCATTCTTTTTAATCTTGCCAGTATGCAAACTACTTTGCACTGCAGTCTGTGAATTATTTATCAGAAAAGTGACCCCAAAAGGGTGGAAGGAAAATCGGGAGTATTTGATCTTGGGTTCTGCAAGCTGATGTATTTCTCTACCCTAGATCCCTACCTGTTACAGTTGCATAAATTCTTTTTGTTTGATGTGCTGGTTTATAGCTCTCACACTGTGCTTCTCTGAAGCCTAAATATTTTTTTCTCGATTTAAATTACTTTTAAAGCAGTGTCTCAGTGAATAAATGTATCTATTTTCCAGGGAAAAACAAAAGTTAAATAAAGGGGACAAATTCACCTGTCTTTCTGTTTTATGTCTTTTCATTAGCAAAAGCATGCAGTATTGATGGCTGTTGGGGTTTTTTCCCTGCACTTGGGTGAAAGTACAGTCTATAATAGTAACTAATCTACAAAGGCTGATTTTTTACTAGTAAACTGCAGAAAACATTAATCCTGTAACAAGCTGTGTAACAGTAATGATGAAAGCTGCTCACCTGGGGTAAAACCTTGGAAGATGAGAATCCAGAATCCAGTTTTGATACAGGTTTTTTGGTTCAGTTGGTTGTTCTATTTGTGGGTTTTTGCCTTTTTTTTTTAATCAAGTTACTTAATTTTAGTCTCCTGTTTTTTAAATGAAGCCTAGACAACTTCTAATTTCCCAAACAAATCAGTTTCTATCCTAATATCTGGTCTTGTCTAATATTGGACCTTCTTTTATAGTCACTCTGGATTTCTACATGATTCTCTGAAGACATCAACCAACTTAGCATCTGATATTTAGAAGAAAGTCAGATTTGGAAATTCAGCTGGGAAGAGAACCCCATTAATCAATTGTAAGAACTCAGAGATGTAATACTACTATTCCACATTTTTCACTTTGAGAATGTTTGCTCCCTGGATGTGCTTTGTTAATTTTTGATGCTTCACGTTTCAAAGGTGTTCCAATATTTTCTGTTTAATCCCTGTGTAAGATGAACTTTAGCTGAGCTAAGTGGACAGTTCAGTAGAAAGTCTATCAATTTGCACAGAGAAATTATAACTCCCTTATGCTTCTGCCATGTCATATGGAAAATTATTTATTGGACCTATGGAAGTTTCTGCATTTTCATGTCAGCTGAAATAAAGCTGATGAAATTTTTTTATCCTTCTTTGTTTTACTATGCTACCTAATGCTTTGTTTTACAATTTTTTAATTCTTTAGTATGGAGGATTTTTTTTCCCTACCAGAAGTCTTTCTTCTTCATTTGTGTCAATGCTTGAATGTTGCAACAGCAAGACACAAGACACTTCATAATAAAAATCTGTCTAAACAAAATGTGGACATGCTTTTATTTCACTCTGCAGTCCTAATGAAATAAGTCAGTTCTGACAGATAATTCTGTGTTCAATAAATATTTGTCAGATTTCTACTTAGGCTTTTAAGTATCCCAAGCATTTCAAACTTGATTTCAGTTTCCTCTGATAATAAAAAAGAACTTAAACTCTTTATGAGTTTCTGAAAGATGAACTATGTAGGGCATAAAGTCAAGGAATTGACACCAGTTAATTACAAGTTTCCCCAGTTTAAGGCTGTATACACTTTTCATCAGTTTTTACCATAAAACTCCCAAGAAATAGTTAAAGTATTGTGTGCATCCACCACAATGTATTTATCTTCCTATAAATTCCCCTTTGCAGATTTGTGCATTCATACAAAATACACAATTAAGAAACTGAAGACTTTTGCTTACTGAATATACCAGGTCCCTCTTTTAGGACATGTAAGTATAAGCTCTAGTGTCCATGGGTACATGTTAATTAGGGATTTTGGCTATGGTTTGACTATGATAATTTCCCCTGTGATTTGTGCTCAGCTGATTTCACTTCTCCCCTCAGCCCCAGCACAAAGCTTCTGGAGCATCAGTGCTGGGGCTATGATCAGAAACCAGCCTAACAACAGCTGCATTTCAACATCTTTCTTCTGCTTGAAGGCTTTTTCACATTTCCCAACTGATTTGTGAGGGTGGTTAAGAATCATAGAAGTGCAAAGTATTGTCTTTATCTAGATTTAAATATTATTTTATGCTAATTCCTAAAGCTATTATTTTAGGAAAAATAAAAGAGACAATCCCTGATTTTTATGTGTTTACCCATAGGAATTAAACATTGATGTTCCCTCTCAGGACTGCTTTTAGATATTCTGACATTAGAATTACTGCAGAAATTTTTCAAGCTGTTAAAATACATATTTTTAAAGTCATAATGAGTAGACCATAGATTCTTCATTTCCTGGGTAGCTGAGGCTGAACATTAGTAGAGGAGTAATAAAATTCTTCTATCAAGATATGCTCTAGTGGTCTTGGCTGTGCTCCCAAGTCCAAACCATTCTGAATGAAATTCACCCCTCTGCAGCAGCAGCTAAACCTTACTTGTGCCCTGCTTGCTGGAACATCAGCCTTTCCTGGTTGCTGTGCACTAAAATGGATTTCAGCCACTGTGTGTTCAGACCTTTAGCATTTCAATTCTATTTCATTGACTGTGTGTCTTCTCTTATTTCCCTGAGAGCATTATTATAAGATTCCACTATCCTGGTCTGTACTGAAATATCATTTGTATGGGTTTGGTTTGGTTTGGTTTTACTTAACCTTGAATTTTCATTGATCTGTACTTTGTTCTTTCATGATGCCTTTTTTTTACCCTTCACAAAGACCTGATACACATAATGAGATAGATGTATGGCAAGGCAACTGTTGGGAATTGCTCTGGACGAGCACAATAGAGCCTCTAGTAAAACTTTCCTCTCTGCCAGAGGGTGCTGGTATTCATGTTGCACATGGGGATGGCATGGAAATGGAGACAGCCCATAATTAACATTCTACACATTGTTAATATCCCTGGCTTCCCTCATGGCACAGCTTGCTTAGCATTTTAGTCAGAGTGAGAATGTTCCTGAAATGTGGCACAGCTCAAATGAGTGGTGCACAGGGGCAAAGCTCCTGTTTCTCCCAGTAGGCTGGTATGTAAGCCTGAGGCACCACAGAGTTTTAAAATATACGAGGGTCTATAAGGCAGTTGGTTTAGTGTTTAAAACCTATAGTTTGGGGTGAGGGTGTTTTTGTCAGCTTTCTTTATCTATGTACTTCCCACCAGATATCTATTCCATTTGTTTTGCCTGATTGCTAACAATTTGTGGTGAGAATGCCCTTCAAAACACAGCATCCCTAAAAATCCAGCATACTACCTTTCACCTTGGATAAGGCTTTTATTTATTTTTAATAAATTCCACCTCATTTCTAACACATTAAACCTCATTATGGTGTAATTTCCCTTGGTATGAAAAGACCTCATTAATTGTACCATTCAAAACCGATTATCTCTCAGGATAGATGTTATAGGGAAGTGTAATGGATAAGGGTTTTTTCCACATTCTGCTTGAGCATTACTTTTTCTCAAGTGATTAGCTTTGCTGCACCTGTGTTTACTTAAGAAACTGAAGCTAAAATAATTAGTAACAGGTGGCTGAGGTCTTACTGATAATCTGCCTGCTTTTTAGATGTATGTCTATACGAAGTATTCAATTCCCACATTCTGGCTCTTTCCCACATTTAACAGGCTGTAATGAGAAGTAATCTTGTATGGTATGGTACTCAGATTTATGTGGTTCTGGGAGAAGTTTTATTGTAATGGTTTTAACTGACTGTATGACACACATTTTTACTCTTTAGTAATAATATACCTTCATCTCTTCCTGTTGTATAGGAGTTTTCATGGTAATTGTTTTCTGTAGCCCATTTTTCTAAGGATATGCTTACATTCCTAGTTTATTTGATATTTTCACATGTGTTCTTTCCTGATTCTGTTCTCAGGAATTTTCAGTGGACTTAGACTCAACAGCTGTTCACAAAATTTTTCAGATACTTTTCTGCTGACTCTGGTCATGTTTAAGAGACAGGTGTTAAGCTTTTAATATTGCTGCTTTTGGGAGGTCTTGAGAATTATGACTGAGATCCCTTAAAGTTATGTACAAAAGATGCTTACCTAAAATGTGGCATCTGCCCATCTGAGCTTCTTAGCTATCCAGCTATGAATGCAGTGGGAACAAGAAGTCATTCAGCTGTGCAGGATGGACTGGATATGGTTTATTGACATTTATGACTGCAGGTAGGAGATTGCTACAGCTATTTGAACACTCAGGCAGGGTGGTCCTGTATCAAGAGCAGGATGGAAAGCCAAGATTATGAAACCATCCATGCAGCTACTCCACAGCCAAGTGGTTTTGACATATGCTGAGGATATACACAGCTATAATTCAAGAGCCCCACTGTGCCCAGATCATTCCAGCAGCTTGAGGTGTAGCTTTCCACATCCCCAGATGTAAAGAGAGGGGCTTTGTATCTTTTATTGAAACAATTTCATTTTCTGTAAATACACACTTACTAAGCTACAGTGAAGATGACATTGCATTTTAATGATTGACTTATTCTCCTGAGATGTTTGAGGACACTGGCTGGGGACACTGGCTTTGAATCAGATGGTGTTTGGAATTAATTTTTCTGAACAACAGATAAATGCCTCAAAAAAATGTTTAAAAACACTTCAGAGATTTGGGGGTGGATTTTTAGAATGTGAAAAGAAAATGAGAAATCCTTGCAGCTGTTATGCAGAGCACAGGATAGTTCACATTTGCTAAGATAACCTTACACTGTGATCAGTCAGAAGGACCTGTGCTAAACAGCACACATGGTTTTACAGTTCTCTTCATTCATTTAGTGTCAGCTGAACCTATCCTGTCAGAAAAACCAACTGTTAGCTGTCTTCTCAAAAAATAGAATTTTAAAGGATTGTGATCTCTGGAAAAAAAAAGCAACGAACCAAACAATAACCAATAATCTCTTATCTTGCAACACTGGGAAATACTTTAATATTAATATAATAATATTATATTAGCAATATAACAATAATACATAATAAGTATTATTTTCTGTCCTTATTAAGATTTCCTTTAAGTTTAACATTATTTTCCAACCACATCATTTGAGTACAGAATTCAAGATCTTTGCTCTACACCATATAGGAAATACAAACCACATATAGAAACTACATACTTGTGCTCTCCCCTCTAATCCTGTGCAAGAAATAAAACCTGTAGAGAGGTGGGTATCTTGGGTTTTGCTTTATGTTCTAATTCCCACCTTGTCCTAATAGATTTTTATTCTTAAACAACCATCATTTTTAGCAAAGGTCAAATTTAAAAATAAATTACTGTAAAATAAATTATTTTCTTTTAATCTGAAAATTAATAACTGAAATGTGGAAGTATGTGAAATTTTAAAGGAACAGCTCAGTGTGGAGAAGGTAGTAGTTGCATGCAAATAACATCTTTCTAGTTATAGGGTGAGATAAAGCAGTCTGAAGAACTATGCAGGAAAATTGCATCAAGTAAAATGGAACTGATCTAGAGAGAGATAATAACAGCATACTTCTATTCCTTGATGTAAAATATTATTAAGAAAGATTGTGGTGAATTGTCTTTCACAGTTCAGAGAAAATATACTTCGATGCCTATTTAAATTAAGAATCAAATTATCATTCTGTAGTTCATTGTGAAGTAGTCAAAATATTAGTAGATCACCCATTTAATCTGAATGATTCAGAATAGGAAGAAAAAAAAACACATTACAGAGGAATGTCAAAATTATTATTATTTAAGTTTTTTCATAGAAACACAAAAATGAAGATCTTCAGGAGCAGAACCTGTCAGACATTGTCATGCCAGGAGCAATGCGTAGGGGAGGCAGCAATAACAGGATCTGACAGCCCCTGCTCTCTTGAGGAGTCCTCCATGGGCTGCAGTGTGATTATTTCCTCCACTGTGGTCCTGCATGGGCTGCAGGGGGGCAACTCTCTCACTTCTGCCATGCAGAGTTTTTACCCTTTCCCAAATGTGCTGTCCCAGCCCCAGCAGTGCTGGTGAGCTCAGCTTGGAGCAGCAGCAGGAGCTGAGCTGTTCTGTGCCCACGGACAGCCCCTGCCCTGGGCTCACAGAGACCTCCTGGGCAGCCCCTCTGCTGCTGCCAGCCCCTGCACATGGACCCTGCACAAGCTCACAGCGGGACTGAGATTCCCATCACAAATAGCACTCCTGAAGAATCAAGAAGCCCCTTTTGTCAGGAATAGTGACAGTTCTCTGTTTTCTCTACAGGCTGAAACACATCACTGCACCTGTTGGTCTCTCATATTTAAAGACACCTGTGTTCATCAGTGATGCTGAGCTATCTGCTGCCTCTGTAGGATTCCCAGGTCAGGTTACAAACTTTTTCGATGCAGTGGTCCAGATCCTCTTTTACTCAAATTAATTTATTCCCACACAACCCAATTACAAAGTAGAGATCCCATGCTCTGATCCAAAGCTATGCTTCTCTCTTACTTATGTTTTCTGTTCCAAGTGAGGGGAAAAAATATTCTTTTTTTCTTTAATTCATTTCTTTTCTTTCAGTCTGAAAATTAATAACTGAAACATGGAAGTATGTGTGGGTAGTTATGTGTTGTTTGAATGTTCATAAACTGAAGGAGTTTCTCTAAAAGCTCTTAATATCTGAATTGTGACCATTTGTATCATTTGGTGATGCTATCTGAAATTCTACTAATCAGAAAATAAAATTGCTACAGAAGCTTCCAAAATTTAGTTGGGAAACTAAAGCCATCCTTTTGACAAACAGTTTGTAAAGGACAGTCAGAAGCCTGCTAAGAGAGGTTCCCTCCACAGCAAGGTTTGTGCATTTTTTTCCTCTGGAAATTCTCCACTAGCTGACTAGAGCTAGTGCAATAAACAGAAATTGGTTTAATGGGCTCTGGAAAGCACAACTTTAAAAGAAGATATTGGTCTGTATAGATTTTTTAGCATTGTAATAATGAGCATGTGAGACAAAACCATTGAATTAAATATGCAGCAGTAATCCTGAGAGGATGAACAAGAGATGAGCTCCATGCCTTCCAGCAGTGGAAGCTGTTCTTCTCTCAGCTGGAGAACTTAGGCTATCGCCTGTTGCCTCTTTTTCTGATTACTTATCTATTCTACTCCAGAATTTTTATTTCCTCCTCTGTGAGGAGGCACAACTCTTTCTGGCAGTGGAGAGCATGTTGCCCTCCTCAGTCAAGGTTGCTAAAATGTGGTAGATGCAGGCTGGACTGCCACAGAACACCAAAGGCTCCCAATTTCTGCATAAACTTCTAACCATTTTTAAAGACACCAGTTCTTTTACTGCTTAATTGCTGCTCCAGCAGTTGTTTCTAAAAGAAAACCACTGCAGGCATATTTTGTGAGGGACCCATCCTGTTCCTTTGTGTTGAGCTTGCTCTGCAAGTCCCTGTCAGATCAGACTCCTCTCCAAGGGTTTTGGGCTCACGATGGGACTCAAGGAGGAGCCGCCCACCTTGCTGCACAGGCCAAGTGGATTTGGCACAGAAACAGAGCTGCAGGTGCCTAGAGGAAGGGTTGTATGGACTTTCCTTTGAGGTGGAATTGTGCTAAAGATATTTTAAATGTAAGTTTTAATTTTGAGCCCTAACTCCACCTATATCTGTTTCTAAAGTTCTCTGTCACTTTCAGGGATTAGCCCTTAGGGAGATCTCAAAATCCCAGCTGCTGTGCTGAACCCCTTCTTTCAATGCCTTTCCTTCCAATGTAATATTCTCTTGGAATGGCAGTTTGCTTTACAGTGCTTTATTTCTTATATTAACTACCAGTAGAAAATAAAATATGAATTATCCAGAAGAAAAGAACGCATGTATGGTAGAACTGTGAAAAAAAAAAAAAAAACAAACCCTGAGGATCTATTTGAAACTTTTGCTGCAATCTAAAAGGGTATAAGATGCAATTAGCTATTACAGAGAGAAAGCTGATGTGGTTTCTAACAGAGATACTTGCTTTAGGTTTGCAACACATTCAGAGAACAGCCTTGTGAATCCCCTGGGCTCACCTTCATCATTTTACTCACAGAGCCTGTGGCTGCAATTACATCTGAGCAATGTGTTACACTGTGGGGAAAGAGAGGGCACAAGCAGCAGGTGACAAAAGCAAGCATAAATGAATCTAGATATTTTCATTACATTTTGGTTGTAAGCTGGAAAAAAGGAGGAGGAAAAAATTATATCTTGTAAGAGACATAAGCATAGCATTCAGTGCCTGGCATGGCAAAGCAAAATATGTTATGAGATTTGCTGAGAGCAAGGCAACTCAAGGTAAGGCCAATGAAGAAACTGTCAGGAAGCCTTTTGGAACACTGCTTAATGTCATGGGCAAGAGACAGACATTTTATTTCCATAGTGTCTCCCAATGAGCCGCCTGCTTTGTCCCTGGCTATCTTCATTATGCTGTCTGTGTGCTGGAACTCTGAATGGAATTTAGTAATGTTAGAAAGAAGTGTACTTTTAATTACATATCAAATTAAAGAAGTTGTTTTCTTTTATTCCAGCCAAATCAGAGCTTAAAGTTAAAACAAATTCATCACCTTAATTTTTTTTTCTCCTCTTCTTTCTCCAGTTCGCCTGCTGGGATATTCAGATCCTTCACTGAAGTAAATGTGAGTGACTTTTCCTTGCATTTCACAATATTGTCACTTACATGAAGTTTTACATTCTGTCCAAGCTGTGCTCAAGATGGCCATTCCATAAATGGGTTCACTTTCATTTACATTATCTGTAGCATTCACACAGGATGATGAGCTGCAAAGATAAGTCAGAGTGGCAGACACCTCCCACAGACTCCAATGGCTTTTCCCATGAGGTCCCTTGCATCCTGCTGACGTCTCAATCTGTTTCTCCTCAAGGGTCATGAAATCAATTTGTTGCCAGGAACTTTGTCAGCCTCGTTCTACTGCTTGACTTTCAAATTTAGTGTGACAACTATTTTAGATGAGATGGCATGACCATAACTGCTTCTGATTCTGGGATCTGGTCAAGCACAAACAGATGATGCTTTGAAGAGCAAAACACCTCTACTGGATTAGTGAGCTTTGGTGTGCAGAATCAATTGACACAGAGCAGTGGAGTGAAGGCCTCATACCAAGGCAAAGGGGTGAAATCTCTCCCTTTTTGCTTGGAACATCTGCAGAAATCCTGACAGCATTATTATGCAAGGAAACAAATTGAGTTCCCTTTGCCATAGAAAACTGTGTGGCTTTGTGATGCCTCTGGGATCAGATATTTAAGGATGTACAGGACTGCAACAGATCTTGCAGCCCACGGGAGACAAAACATGTGATTTCTCCAAGAGAAAATTGAAAGACCAATTTCCAAGCAGAAATTTTTTTCATGGGTTTGACCACTCAGTAACTAAAAAGAGCATCAAATGTTGTTCCAGTCTAAATGCTATTCTGGTTCTTTCCTCCAGATAGACAGCTGGTACCATTCAGTCCACTAAACCTATGTAACCCCTAACTACTGCTCATTACATATTTATACACTGAACTTCTAAATTTTCTTTCCATCTTTTCAGTACTCGCCTTCTAGTAAGAAAAAAATATTTAACTCAGAAGCCTATTCAAGGATTTTGTGCTCTCTGAAGGCTGTCAGGAACTTTCAGAAACTCAAAGGCTTTCAACATGCTGTGATGCACCTGTCCTCTGGGGCCATAAGTTAAACTGGGATACTTAATATATTGAGAAAGTAACAATAACATTAAATGTGAGAAGTTGATTCTTACATCCAATGCTGAATTTTTGGATTGTTAATTTTTCAGTGCTTTTATGGGAAAAAAAAAGTGCATCTCATGCAGGTTGGTTTCAGAAGAGAAAAAGCTTTTTGTTTTCTGATGTGTTTCATAAATAAAGAAAATACTGTTATATACATCTGTATATAGGTATGGATATGTGCACATATACATTTGTGTTTACGTATATGTATACTCTGGGGTTTTTTTACTTTCTTAATCTAATAATTTTAAACTTAAAAAATAAAAGAGGTCAGAAACAGAAAAAATATAGCAATAAAGATGTTATATGGTTAGAAAAGTCTATTAAAAAACAAAGAAAAAAGAAAAAAAAAGGTTTTTGGTTGCAACAGCAAAAATATGCACCCATTGTCATGGCCTCTAAGTTTACTTTGAATCTTCCTGCATTCTAATGTGAGCTTTTGTTTTGAAGGGAGAAAATTAAAATCTCTTAAAAAGTGTTCATATAACAGCTTGTAATTTATGCAGGTGTTGACTAAGAACACCTTTTGAGCAATAAAATACAGTTGTTATTTTAGGGAAGATTTTG
The DNA here is from genome assembly GCF_035770615.1 of Melospiza melodia melodia. Lineage (NCBI taxonomy): Eukaryota > Metazoa > Chordata > Aves > Passeriformes > Passerellidae > Melospiza > Melospiza melodia. The sequence continues at coordinate 73,231,612 of NC_086197.1, forward strand.
TGTGTGTGTGTGTGTGTGTGTGTGTGTGTGTGTGTGAAACTGTATTTTTTAATTCAAACACAGGGAGAATGGAAGACAACACTCAGTTCACTCTCAGGCTCACCTAATTGGAGGTCTACACTTTCAATTATTCAGTAGCCCTGAACTCTCAAACTGTAGGGAGGTGAGAGTAGGTCAGAAATGGAAGATAAGGAAGAAGCTGCAGATGAGTGTTAGTAAAAATGTGAAATATGAATCTTATTTACTTTGGGATCAGCTGATTGGCTGCCTTAACTATATGCTCTTGTTAGCTTACAAAAACATTTTTTCCTCATAGCCAGATCTTTTGTGGCAGGGGCCCTTTCTGTTTCCTTTATCAACTCACACAGAAATATGCTTCTTGGAATTGTCTCTTGTGCCCCAGTGCCCCAGACCCTGCTCTGTGCACACCCAAAGCTGTGTGAACTTCAGCCTAGCGAGCTGGGGAAGAAGGAATGCCATCTCTCAGAATCTGCAGACCCAGATCATAGGAGGTCTTGATTTAGACAAAGATGCCACTGAGATCAGGAATGCATCTAGGCATGAGTGGACAAGGACTTGCATGCAGACCAAATCCCCACTGGGATTTCAGCATGTTTAGGGGTATTTATTTTTGTGGTATCAAAGAATAGGACAATTTGTTATTAGAATAATTTTGTATCTTTCACATATTAGTGATATCTGTTCTAGCTGGATATTCAACACAGGAGAGACCACTCTATATCCTTTTCTCATGTCTTTGTATCTCAATTCTTTATTCTTCATTAGGGAGGCTGTGACACCTGCTTTATATTACTTCTTGTCAGCTGGTATGACAAGAATACATTGTTTAAAGTTTATTTGCACTCTTTAGTCTGATGTGGTCCCAAACAGGGATTCAAGAAAATGTTCTACATGCATAAATACTGTAAATAAAAATGTGGCTCATAGCATCACAAAACAGAAATTGTTGATTGACCATCCGCTATGACAATCTTGCCTTAAGTAGGACTCTTAACTTAAAAGAGATGCTAATCACACAAGATTTTGAAACAGACTAAGCTTACCTTGGAGTGAGGCTGCCAAAAGGAAAATGCTGGCAAGGCAAACTGATGAGAGCGTATTTCCAGTCCCTTTTGATTATGCTGTGCTGGTCTCCTACGCACTGGGGTGCCAAAGGAACAATCTTATTACACATGAGCATTGTTCAGACACCAAGACATGAGTGGGAGGAGAGAAAGCTGTGGATTACTTCAGGGTATAAGGCTAGACAAGAACTGAACTAAGCTAAAGTTCAGCACTTGTGATTTGAGACAGAAAAAAAAAGTGAAGCCTTATCTGATGAACACCAACTCAAAAAGTAGGGGGGGGGAGCTCATGTCCTGCTAGTTTTATGTACAGAACTCCCACTGATGTGAACGGCAGTCTGAGAACAAAATAAAATGCAATGGAAAAAAAAGAATCAGTAAGAGATAATTGTTTAGCAAATACTTATAAAATTAATTTAAATGCATATCCTACTGTGATAAACCTAAGGCTTGATTTAAAGTTCATTGATGTCTCTTTTACACTTCACTGGGAGTCTCTTTACTGACTTTTGTGGACTTTCAAATCAGGCACTAGAAGGGATGCTCATTTCTCCTGAGAAAGCACCATTTAATTGTGAGTTAAAAATGATGCTTTCCTTTAATTTTCTTGAAATGATAAGACATTTATAAGCCCATAATTTAATCTGTGATATACAGTGTTTATGTCTATGGTGAAAAATGACAGTAAAAGAGCAATCTAGAATGTTAGTGTAAAAGCATGATCTTTCCATAGATGAATTTGTACACCGGTGCCACTAAACTCTGCCACATGAAGACCTCATACTGTATGTGCTGACTTTAATCCATTTTCAGGAACACAGAAATGTCTTAAAGAAGTTGCTTTTTAATTCTCTCTGGGCTCTCTCAGGATTAAAATTTAATAATTTCAAATTGTGTAATATTTTGACTATGGATTTATAATTTTACTTCATTCCTCCCTTTGTTTAGAAATTAGGTTGAAGTAATGTTATTTTTGTAGTTAAAGGGAATGGATCAGATTCTCATGGAGTGATGCCTTCTTAAAAAAAGCATCTGACTTGGTGTTTCTTACTGCATATTTTTATTGTGCTTTTTTATTGAGAGATGTGTGGGTGAGTCACATTCCTTTATTCTCAGTTGCACTTTTGTAGCAAAATTTTTCTGACTTCCTTACACAATTAAGTAGCTCCAGTGGGACTTCCTCTTACAGGTTAACAGCAGGTTTTTTTGTGTGAATGTGCAGCTTCACTGTTTGACAGTGACTTCAAAAAGTCTCTTTAGAGTATCTCTTCCTTCTGCTACAAGGAAATTCTTCATTCTCTACATTAACAAGATGTGCTAGAGCAGATGACATGAAAGAAGCTTTTTAAACTGAGAAATATACTCCTGTTTTCTCTCTTATAAATGACAAGATATTGAATATATCTGTGAACTTGAGATTTCCATCAGCACTTGAGAACAGTATGAAAATGATCCTTCCTTACTATTCTGTGAATGGACATCTGCATCACTTAAAGCAAATAACGAAAAGCCCATTCATACACATCACTCTGCATCAAAAGCAGCATGGGCAGCAAGTCAAAGAAGGAGATTCTGACCTCTGACTCTGCCCCAGAAATTCATAGTGCTAGAATTACCTTCTCATGTTTTTACATAGGTTGAGACAGATTCTTTTGCAGTGAGGATATCACATAAACCAAAAGTAAATTATTATCTACATAGCTATATACAGTACCTACACAGTAATATGCTCAAGTTTGAGTAAATTTTAATTTAATTTTATTTTTAATGAATCATGGTGTCACATTTAGCTGAAAGATCTGTTCTTCAAATAGGCATGAAAAAGAAAAAGAAGATAAAAGCTAGTTTGATTTCCAAATTACTGACATTCATCTATATTTTGTCTGAGCTGCCTTTCCTCTGAGTTTTTTTAGACAATGTATTTTACTACTTACTTAGTAGCCCTGATATGAGGCCTGAACCTCTCTGCTTTGAGTGAAAATCCCATTGGAGCAGTCCAGGGAACTTTTCTTCTCAGGAAAAATGGAGGACATTCTAATAAATGGTGAACGTATTTTAATTAAATGAAGAGACTGCCAAACAGATAGAACTGTTTGAGTGAAAAATGTGTAGAGTCCTCTTACTGTCTTGTCCTGATTTCCTGGTCCATCAGAGTAAGAGAGTAGAGAAGTGTGGGTACATGGTGGCCTCTGTATTCTGCTACACCGAGCACTTCATCTCAGGCCCCAGGGAAAAGACAGTGGCTCCTTGTACCTTTTGTAGGCTGACTATGAGGAAAGGATACACAGATGGTGATCTGGAGCTTTCCCAGGCCATACTGTTATAGCAAGGGTGAAAGACAGGATGAGCATAACAGGATGTAACCCATGGCACTTTCCTTAGGTTTGAAGAATGGGATAATTTTCATTACTGATACTGACATAAACTCATGAACTTGGAAACAACAGTCAGATCTCTATACACAATAATCAGCTTGTAATAGTTACCATTATTCAGAGAGTATTAAATAAATCTTTGAAGCTAGAACAACAAAGAAATTGAGATTCTTAACTTACGATCAATCCATCACTACAGAGATAATAAACAGCAGGACATTTTTGTTTTCAGATTTACAACTTTATATTCTAGAAATAATACAGCAGTTTAGATTTCTCACCTTGTGCCAGGCAGCCTTGAGTTGTAATACTTATGTCTTTACCACCTGTTGAGACCACCTCATATTTTTGTTTTAGGGCTGCTTTCAGGAGGAGAGTTTCTATGCAGCCACACAGATGCAGCACCTGCCAAATGTTCAGGTGCTCTTTGTCCAACATCTGTCCACTGTATTTTGAGTGTTTTAGTATCAGAGTGGCTGAGGCTGGCAGACACTCTGGAGATGGGTCAGACCTTCTGACCCTTCTGCTCAGAGATGGGTCAGCTGAAGCAGAGCAGGCTGCCCAGGAGTGTTTGGGCTTCAAATGTTTCCAAATCTGGAGATGCCAGAACAACTCCGGGCTGCCTGCTAGAGTGAGCAACCAACCTCACAGTAAACTGTTGCCTTGCAGAATGTCTGCATAGACTGATATAATTCTAAAAATGTAAGTGATAGGCTCTTTCTTCAAGAAGAATAATTTGTGCTGTAAAAGTAAAAATATTTTTTTTCTGGGAATGCAAGATGGACACAGAAAGATTGAGGGTTGAGTAAGTAGGATATGAAGGAGAATAAGATTGGTTTCTTTTTCTCCAGCTTCTGACTTTTGCAAGAACTTTAAATTATTCCAGCCCTTCACTTCTTATTTCTAAAAGAAGGTTAAATTTTCTTTTCTGGAGTACATGTTTTTCTTTCACACAGTCAATATGAGTTGAGTTCTTTTACATTCATCCAAACAGAACAGCAGGCACTGAATTCCATTCTTAATAGCACAGAAACCTTGTAAAGAGAGAGGAATCTTGTTCCAGAATGGAGCAAAGTGTAAACTTTTAGCTTTTTTTGTAAAAGGAAAAAAGATCACTACCTACACACTGAATTAAAATAAAGGAATGGTTTAATTTTAACTGTGGAACTCTAATATTTTTCTTAATTGTACTAGTTTCTCTAGTTTCTGGTAAATTTCCTCTGGTTTTTTTTCAGGTATGAGTGTTTGATATAATAACATGAACTTATGAATAAATTTGATCTGATTCAAAGTGAACTTGGTGGGATACATCTATTTTTTGTTAAAAACCTCAAAATATTCCTAGAATAACAGGATTTTTTTCACTAAATCTTGCTAGGAATAATGTGATGGGATAGAGGAGGAATATGGCCACATTTAATGCATTTATTTATTCCAGCACATATAAAATAATATGAAAGAATATGGTTTGTGTGTTATGGGAAGACAGAAGTGCTTTTCTTCTCTACTAACTGACCAGAAGTCTGGAAATTCTTTATCAAGACCTGAATTAAACTCTTCTGCTAAATGAAATTGCTTCCTCCACTTCTAAGATGCTTTTGAAAATCACATGTTTCATATCAGAATAGATCCCTGGAAGTTATTAAGAATAAAAAATTGGATAAGGGAATATCAACTGTCTCAGCAAATCTCGCTGCTTTAAAAAATGCTTACGTTGTCAACTGGATTAATATTCTGAGAATATAATAGTGCAAATGAGAAAACTTTAGTAATTATAATATAATAGTGCAAATGAGAAACTGCACTGCTGTACTCAAGCCACAGCGTTCAATAATGAAACTGGAACTTCTGCTGGAGTCTGAAATGTTTCAGACTCACAGAGGTGGTTGCTGCAATACTGATGCTTTTAAGGTGACTTTTTAATTGAATCAATATGATTCAGATCCACATTGAACGTAGCTGTGAAGATGGAATCTCATCTTGAAAAGCAAAGGAAATAATATGCACTGAACACCATCAGCCCACGATTGCCTCAGGCACTCCAAGAAAAATGCAAACTCCCTCTCTTCCCCAAATCCAGCCTTAAAATTCAGGTTGAGAAAAGCAAATGAAGAGCTGGTAACTAGGAAGGTTATTTTATGTATGTGTATGGCCCGCCTTAAAATTCAGGGAAAGAAGACAGGATAAAGATCTAGGAGCTAGGACTATTTATTTATTTATTTTTGTGTGTCTTTGTTCTCAGGTGAACAGAACATGCATTAGTGTCATGTGTCTCACACTGCAGTTGTAAAGACAGTTTTCCCCCAGCTTTTGAAACTCAGAACAAATTTATATGCTAGCAGTATCTCTATTCTCATTTTTCAAGTTCTGAATTACTTTTTCTTTAAAAAGGGCATCCTCCATAGGAGATGAACAGCCTTGCAATGCCAGCTCAGTCGGACCCGAGTGAAACCAGGCTTTAATTCCTTAACATAGAACAAAGGGAGTTGAAATACAGAAGAAAATCAAGGTTGTGAAATGTGTCTTGCATTTATGACGAAGCTATAGAAACCATGTCAAGAATGAAATGATCTTTAGTATCACATACAGGGTGAATAAATCTGTCTATTGTTTATTGGGAATAAGTAACTCTAGGATTCCTGGAAGAAAAACAAAGTGATGTGCTGTGTGTTTAGCAAGGGCACAGACCCTCAAGTCAGTGTTGAAAAGCCCTGCCAGGTGTACTTTGGCCTCTAGTGCCACTGAGTCATGCCTGCCTGGATGCCAGGAGCTGTTTTCTGCAGAGGGAAGCTGACTCACCCAGCACAGCCCAGCAGCAACCTGACCATAATGTTCCAGGAGATCGTAACTCAAGGCAGGGCACCGTGGGTTTGATCGCTGATTTATTCTTTTGTGTCACACAACCAGGTTTTTTCATGTCAGTCTCCATGGTGATGAGTTTGACCATCAGCCCTGGGGACAGCACAGAGTGGTGCAGAGAGCTCACCTGGGCAGATTTACACCGCTGCTGTGTGCCACAGGAACCGCGACAGAGAACTACTGACACACAGAGCTGCTCAGGGTCGCTTCCCATCGAGGCATAAAAAATACTTTTTCTCATCTGGCAGGCAATCCAAACTGCTAATTACTGGCAAAAATGTTTCCTTTTTGGCTAAACAGCTAGGGAATACAAGTTAGTCTTGCTTTTTTGCCAAGACTGTGAGAAAGCAGCTGACCTAGAACATATCTAAAACCCAACCCAAAATTTGCTGCTCAGTTACTAAGTCAAATACCTCAATCTCTGCCTTTGCTTTACCCTCATTATCCAAATTATACAGCAAATCAAAGAGAGAGAGGTCAACTAAGTTAGATTAAATCGCAAAGCAGGTGGGAGAAGTGAAAAATTGAATGTCAATTTGACTGTCAGAAACGATATTATTTCATATACTAGCAGAACTCAATATTCTTGAAGAGTGTATGGCAGTGAAATATCAGAAAATTATTTAATTAATTAAATAAATTTCCATGTAGACAGTTTAAAATCACAGTAATTTTCACTCAGTTTTGGGTAGGATGCTGTATTTTCTTCTGTTAATCAGGACTTTCAGTAAACTGAGACTCTCAGGGAAGAGCGGAATATTTTTTACCTTTTGCTAGTGCAGTTGAAAAGCACAGACAAATTGCCATCATCTCTCTACAGAACTGAGCAATTGTACATATTTTGCTTAGGAAGAGAAGCTTTTATAGCAGTTTGAGGACAGAATTGTTAGGTGACCATGAAGATCTCAGTAAGCTCATTTACCCCACCAAATCATTAGGGTAATCTGCTATTACTAAGTTCCTCTATTAATGATGGAAATATATATGTACCTTTGTATTATGCATAATACGTACATTTCATACATTTATATTACACAAGCATGTTGAAATTCAAAACCTTAGTGACAATACAAACCAGTCTAGATGTGTATAAAAGTCCTGAAAATCAGCATTTGATACCAGTATGTGATAGATTCCTGAACCTATGAACCCCGCCCTCCCTTTCCTGAACACTTTGGATTGTTAGCAGGGACTCTGCTAGCTATGGAGGTTTTAGCTGCATGTTATCTGTTTAGATTCTAGAGGTGGAGGTGTGTGGTTAAACATTCCTGGATTTAGCAAATCTTAAAAGTGTATTGAGAAACCAGTATATAGATGCCTACACTGTTGAATTCCCAGAAATGCTAATGGTTTCACAGAATGCAATAAAGCTTTGCAGAATGTTCTGTTTGTTGTGTTTGGGATGTTTTTGAATATGGTTTGCACACCTGGTATTTACCCCTGATATGAAGATGGATTATGGACTCAGCATACATATTTTCCTTCACATAAATACTTCCAATAACTTCTTGTATAAGCACTATCATAGCCTGGTAAAGTTTAATACAGTGTCTTGCATATGTTCAGTGTAGATTAAAAATACAGGTTTTCAGGCCTTGAGCTGAAGATGTGCTCAGTGAGCTGACTTGCATATAGTTACTGAAACCACTAATACTGGGAGCTGGGACCATAGGCAGATGTGAACTATTTTAAACGTGCAAGCAGATTTGAAAAATTACTTTGATTATGATGGAATTTGAGCAACCATGCGTCACTGAGCATATCAGACATAAATTAAGTTGCTTTTCAGTAATCACAGATTTTCTGTTTTATCTGACACTGTGGAAATGCATTTATACCATACAATCTTCCATCATATGCTGCAGAATTAGTTTCATTTGACATTGCACTATTTAACTTCTGGAGAGTGCACAAATGTGGTGTCTGTATTTGTCATGACACACAGCATTTAAAATGCAGAAAATATACACACACTTATTTTGTGGAAATTTATGCGGGCAGCTTTTCTCTGGCCTTCTGGGTGTTATTTGGCTCTGGATTGAATTATCTGGATAGAGGTGTCCACATGTGCCAGGTGTCTGAACTCCCACTAGAGTCTGAGGAGACGGGGAGCTCCGTTCATCCGCCCACACTCAGCTGCCTGCTGTCACCTGCACAGGCTGAGGATTTGTCTCTCCTCTGACAAAAGCACAGGTCTCCCACAGATCTGCCACCCCCGTGTGTCAGGGACATGTGAGGCTTGTGAGGCTCTTTAAGATGCAGCCCCTTTTAGGTGGCACCTAAGTTCTTAACCCTACATCTCCACTGGCTGCAGTGGGAGACCAAGGAACCATCTCCCACAAATAAACCTGTATTCAGACACCTTTCTTCAGACATCTTCATCTTGAAATGAAGCATAGTTTCAGCATTTCAGTCTTCTGGGACAATGTAAATGAAATGCGTGAAAAAAGAAAATATTCATATTCAGTCCTGTTGTAATATATCTCAAAATTTTAAAGGAGTATAGCATGTTTTCCTACATTCACTGTTATTTATGGAAATACCTTTGAAAAGATTTGTCTCTCACTGAACTTCTCTAATTTATACATCACATGATCTTAAACAGCTCACATTTCTTCTAAAATGGTATTAAAAGAGATGAAAACCAGAAAGAATAATAATTTTTCTTATTTTTTGTCATTATTTTACTATGTTTAGGATTGTACTTCAAAATTGATTGAATGAAAGAAACATAAATGCTGTTGGTAGAGTACCTCTTATTATTGTCAACAAATATACCTCCTGCTATCATGAATATTTTCTATGAATTTTAAAACAATATTTATTGTAAATTAATATTCGGTAAAATTTATTTATTAACCTGGAAGAGCAAGGATCAGAAAAGATGCATAGAGCTGCATTAGGAAGAGGTTTTCTTTATGCTCACTGTCAGCTTACTTCTGCTACAGAGTTAACTCATTGCTGGTCAAAGGGAGTGCTTCCTCAAAATAATATTTTAAATCAGTTGTCACTGCTTTTAAGTGTTACAGCAGCTGGGATTGGGCAGATATATTCTCAAAATATCATTTTTCTTTTTGATTATGTAAATATTTTATCTTTTTCTCTAGTGATCTGTAATGATTTTTACTGAGGGACAGGTCCCATAGAGGTAAATGACCAGTTCACCACAAGGAATAGTGGTTGCTATACTGTCTACCAGGGACAACATAGAAAGAATATTTCAAATTCAACTACAACATTTACATTCAAACTTACCATTCATTACTAATTGAAATATGTATTTCCTATTCTTTCCTGCTGAAGAGTAAATCAAAAGAGAAAAACATATTTCTAGTACATGCCAAATTTAAAATAATGGACAAACCCAACATTTTTGTATTTCTTTACATCAGCAATGTAGAACTGCTATTAAAAGGATTAATAAAGCTCCTGGGTCACAAAGAATAAATAAGATTTACAGTTGACAGTCTTTTTAAATGGTGGAAAAATGTTGTTAAAGACTCTCTTAAACTCCAGTGCCTGCTGTTGCAGAACAGGAGTATCCAGCTGCATGAGAATTAACAGCCAGCTCTCCTGAAAGGGTTAAATATTATAGTTAAATTTGTAATATACCATACATATTTGCCACAGAGATGAAATCAACTCTAACTCAGACTCCTACTAGAGACAAAGTAATGCATCAGGTAGATGAATAACTTCAATCAATACAGGGGATGTGTTTTACTAAACAGGACTCCCCAGCATGAATGCAACACTTCAGCATGCAGCACCTTTGGCTCCTGTGGGCTCCCAAACAAAACCTCCACTGGTGTTAACAAGAGCTTTCTGTGAGTAAAGACCATCTCATAGACAGTATCTGAGAATACTTAAATGCTGAATTCTTACCCCTCTTTTGTTTCTCTAGAGACACAGAGTGAAACTTAACTCAAAGCTCTGTATTTGAGAACGGACCACAAAGTCATCAAATAAGTATTTGTTTTCTTAGTAAGTAGTATAAATAAACTGACAATACCCTGAGTATATCAGCACTTTGTAATTGTCCTGTAATGTCTTTCTGCATACTCCTGGAGCTTCTGGCCCCATCCTCATCCAAAACACTGGGCTGCCCCAGGATCTGCTCTTACCTGGTACAGATGTACTGCCTTGGAGCTGGCTGCCATGAAAGCAGCTCTGTTGGGAGGAGGAGGAGGCAGGAGAATCATGAGTCTCACCCTGCATCTGTGTACCCTCAGCCCTTGAATCAGGAAATGCATTAACACCTGATCTTACAGCTATCCAGTAAAGCACAACAGCAAGAACTCCCAAGATGGGTCTCGGATGGTTTGTAGCCTATAAGAGAACAGAAGAAATGAGAAACCAAAGTGCTCACTCTGATATCAGCGAGCTTCTTGCAGGCATGTTGCATCCAGCCTTGTGCTTGGTCTGTCTTGCCTGGCTGGCTGGACCTCAGACCTGCTGTGTCACTCCAGCGTGTCAATCCCTGGGCTGTGTCAGCCCCACTTTTCTCTCAATCTGTAGGGAAGCAAGACATGCTTGCCTGGGGAGGGCACTGCTCTGCTTGCCTTGCTGCTGCCACAGCTCTTGGCTCCCTGTCATGTGCAGGGAACCTCAGCCCTAAACCTCCCTGACATCGATCACAAGCTGTATCGTTACTTATCTCGATCGTGGGAAGTACTCTTGCTTATCAGATGCTCAGAAAATGGATGTTTGGTCAATACTATAGACATAACAGGGCTTTGGCCAATGGATTTAACATGTTCTCTCATTACTGGCAGCACTTGATTATTGGTTTCCACAATCTTTATCTGCACTTATTAGTTAGGCAATGCAAGCTTAAATAGTTCTAAGTGATGATCACCTCTCTAGAAGATACACTGTGCTACGTCAAAAGAATATCCATTAAAAATTTCAGAAAAAGCAATCTTTTACTGAGTGCTGTGAAGTTGTCAGTGCCATTGCCAAGGAGCAGAAAGAACTTCCTAGTGTTTAAATTACTATCTAACTAAAAGACAAGCAGAATGTTAACTGTAGTACCACAGTGACAGCAAGGTGAGGGAGGTGATACTGCTCTTCTGCTCAGCACTGGTAAGACACATCTGTAGTGCCCAGAGCAGTGCTGGAACCCCAGTCAGTGCAGGAGAGGTATGGACACAGTGGAGACAGTTCAGCAATGAGGCTGGACTGCTGAATATGATTGTAACATCTGTTATTTTACGAGAGGCTGAGAAAGCTGAAACTGTTCAGCCTAGAGAAGTCTCATGGGGTACCTTACCAATGTGTAAAAATATCTGGTGTGGGAATCAAACATCTCCCTCAGACTCTTCTCTGCTGGTGACCAGGGAAAGAACAAAGGGTGATGGATGCTACCTGAAATACAGGAAATTCATTCAAACAAATGAAAAATCTTTTTTACTGTGAGAGTAGTCATTACACAGAAGCAGATTGCCCACGTATTTTGTGGGTTTCCATTCTCAAACTCCAAATGGACACAGTCCTGTGTAACCTCTCTGTCTCTGAGCTGCAGGGTATGACCTCCTGTCCCCCCAGTTCTGTTTCTTCACACCCGGTCAGGCTGTTAATCACTGAGCTTCTGTGACAGGTTCTGTTTATAGGAGTATTGTGTTTTTGTAGCCATATCTCCTTTTACTGGAGAGTTTCACTTCCATGTATGGGGCCTTCAATAGCAAATGGATGTTTCCAGGCCTTTCTTGTGGAGGAAGCTCTCTGCTGTGACTCTAACTCAGCCTGAAACCATTTGTGTTCCAATATTCCTCACTACTTGACACAGCCATAATATTCCTTCTAACTATTTTGATTAAAATTATTTTACCACAGAAATTTCTTTTTTATTGTCTCTTTTATTTCCCTGAGACTTACTGACATCAGACTGGAGCCTCTGGTTTTCTCATATTCAGTACTGCCACCTATGGTGCTGCTAAGCATTGGCATGCAGGTATTTTCTTTCCAATGTTTTTATAATTTTGTCTTTTGAAGCTAGAAAAAGAATCAAAGGACATTTCCAAGGTAGTAGCAATGCTGACAGTTAAACCCCTAATTTTTGTAACTTTGTCAGGCAACAAAATCTGGTACAATAATCCTACAAAATACAAAGCAATTTCTAATTGTTATTTTGTGCTCTGGAAAGAGTGGCCTAGTTCAGTACAGGTTAAAATGAAAATCGTTCCTTTTTCATGATTCAGGAAATAAGAAATTAAACCAGATGCTGAGAGCTGGTGCTTTTTTACCAATAACATCCCTGCAAAATGAGATAGGGACTGCTTTGTTTTTGTTCCCATTTCAATAGCTGATAGTAAGAATGAAGATGGACTTGCTAACTTCTTTGGGAAAAGCTGTTGTCCTCACTGAATTCACGTCATAAACATAAATATGAAAGAAATGAAACCAAAATGCCCTGAAAGATATCTTATTCTTACACTGAGGCCCAAACTGCAGAGGGAATTGTATCTCCAGGCAATATGTATGCAAGCAGAATGCAATGGATGAGAGCAGACCCTGGTTTCTCACATCCCACAACATTGGCATTTTGGATAACATCTGCTGCACAACCACTCTGAGCTGGGATTGAGAGAGAGTGGAACAAGGTTCATCTGAATATATCTGCATCCTCTCCCAACTTTTCCTCACAAAGCTTCTCTTTTCTCAGCATCCTTAGCAAGAATTAATTTGAATGTGCTGGGATTATCAAGGCAAGTTGAGTTTGCCAGTTCATACAATGACACATACCCATCTTAGAGGGAAAAGTGATTTATATTTTGTTCTGGACTGCAGATTCATGCTAAGAAACATGTCTGTGTTGGTCTCACCCTTGGCTCTATATGCATTTCACAGTTGTAAGGCATTTTACACTTCTAAGATTCCGGAGAAAGGAAATGCAAATAAAAAAATGAAATGGAATAAATTGCCTGGGGAATAAATTTGGTACAATGTGTTGTATTCTGGTTGTATTAAAATTTTTCTTCAAAAATATATTATATGATTATACAAAAAGTTTGATGAAAATCTGTAAGGTATCTCAAAATAACTCTTGTCAATTATACTATTGTACATTTTTTTGCCCCACTGAAATGTGGACAAAAATGTCTACAAAATACTTTGAATAACATCCTGTGGGACTGCAAAGTCCTGCTCGCCTGGAAAACTAGATACAACTTTAATAGTGTTCCCATGGCTACCATCGTGCTGTGTTTGCTAATAAATCTGAGGAATCTGAAAAAAAATAATAGGAAAGGGTCATATACCTCTGCCTTTAACTAGGAAAGGGAACTGTACTGCTTTACATACTCAGCTTTATTCACTGTCACTGGTTCTGCAGCGTTCTCTTTTCCCTGCTGCTCTCTCCAGTTCAGCTGAAATGCTGCATCATCTGCTCACTACAACACAGCCCCCCAAGAAGCAGGGATTCAGACTGCTCTTGTACCCTGTGCTAAGTGAAATTCATCCTTCCACTGCTCCTGTTAATCAAGGAAATAACCAAGTTGCCTGTTATCCTCATGAATAGGAAAAATACCCTGACACAGACCTTTCCTTAAACAGTGTGCACTTTAAGAAAAACTAGGGATTGCAACTACATTCAATTTTGCATTTTTTGTCTTATTTTTATTCATCAAGTTCTGTCAATAGGCTTGGCTTTTTACAAGGCAGAGGCAAAAAAACCCTGCTGTCCTAGGGAAATCAAATGTGTATAAATACTAAGTATGTACTAATTTAACTGCTGTTTTACAGAGGCCACTGCTTGCAATGAGAAGTAACTTGTAAAGGCTCAGCCTGACATCCTCCTGTGTTTTTCTTGAAAGCACAGATGTATACCAGAGGCACATTACAGGGATAAGGATGTGCAGGCATCCTAACCATTTAGGAGAGGTCAAGTTTCACTGTATGTGAAATTTTCACCCATTTCTCTGTATGTTCTTTCATGAAAAGAACATACAGAGAACAAAATATACAATCAGTTTTGTTACTGTTGTACATAAACATGTATATGCATGCATGTGTTGACATGAACTCAAGTACAAAAATCCGAAGATAGAAAGTCTGATTTTTTAAAATAATATCATCCAGGGTCAGGAATAATATATAGAAGGGAAAGAGAAATAAAATTAATGCAAGTGGCACCCCATGAGGCCTAAGTGTTAAGTGGAAGGGAGGGGAAGAGAAGGCAATTTTAAGAAAGCTACAGTTGAAGGACATTTAGAGAGGAGCTACAAAACTGAAGTGCCATGCAGGATTAAGGCAGAGAAAATGATAGGTTTGGCTGAATGTAGCCAACAGACTGAGATGGATGAGAGTAGAAAGGAGGTCTACAGAGAGAAGGGGTCGCAGCTGACCTTGGTAAGGGTTGTTTCAGTGGAGTAGAACTAGCAGAGAGAAGCTTTGGGGGACCTGAGGGGCAGCAGAATGCAGAGAGAGCCAGAGCATCTGAGGCAGGTGGCATGTGAAGGGTCTGTGACAGCCAGGGGAAAGCAGCAGCTGCAGAAAGACAAGGGGCACAACATCAGGGACCAAACCACACCAAGACATATTAAAAGAGAAAATCAAAGAAGAAAGAGAAAGGGAAAGGGAAAGGGAAAGGGAAAGGGAAAGGGAAAGGGAAAGGGAAAGGGAAAGAAAAAGAAAAAGAAAAAGAAAAAGAAAAAGAAAAAGAAAAAGAAAAAGAAAAAGAAAAAGAAAAAGAAAAAGAAAAAGAAAAAGAAAAAGAAAAAGAAAAAGAAAAAGAAAAAGAAAAAGAAAAAAGAAAAAGAGGCTAGCTTGAATGAAAACTTATGGGTGACTGTAACTGAAGAGAAACTGGAAAGGTGGAAGTGAGTGGGAGGAGAAAAAGGGTAACAGATGAAAAAGATTCCCATGCCAGGGATGCTGGCAGAGGACAGACAAAATATGATGTGTGTGTAGGCAGGGAGATTGGAGCTGAAAAGGAGGGAGATAATAAACCAGCTCAGCAGAGGCTGAATGATATCTGGTCAAAGTACAATCCTTCATGTTTGTTGGGCTATTCTAAGATGTGACAGAATTTAACACAGTGGAAAAAGATGAAATTTAAAATATCTGGCTTTAATTTGTGAGGAAAAAGTCTGCCCTTGAAGACAATGCTGATTACAATTCAGCTAGGTATTCTTGTAAAGAGCACGGTACAAACAGACAAAGGCATCTGGAGAGATGAAAGTGACATATGGAGAACTCATCAAGAAATTCTTGCCTTTATCACAAAGCTTTTCTAGTTTCAGCATTTCCTGTTCCACACCCAGATGAAAATAAAATGTTACTGAGCTTCTTTCTAATAAAAGAAACATAAAAACTCAATTCAGAAGTAAACTTTATTCATTTTCTATCCACATGGCAGGTGCAGGTTCAAATATGTGTTTGTCTATATCCATACAATTTTTGTGTACATTTGATTGGAGTTGATTTGAGTAACCTAAAAGGGAAAAAAAGCAGGGCATATATAATCCACCAGAAGATTATACTTAAAACTGTCTTTTTCAAAATTTTTTGCAGTTTGTGAAGAAGTTTAAAATTTGACCTGCGTGTAAAATTGCTGGCTAGCTGTCAGACTAGCTGCCTTCTGCAGCTGGAACACCAAGCTCTGTTATTTCCTCTATCCCCAAAACATTCTCAAGACACACTCTGCAATTCCTTGTGAACCAGTACTCTTCTTGGGACAGAAATGTATTTACTGACTTCACAGAAAGAGTGTGAGGTCCTAACTAGTTACTGAGAGAAGCAGTAATGGAAAGCCATGTACTTGATTGGATAAACTGGGTGTTAGTCTTCTCAAGTTTTTATATGCCTTTTCTGCTTGAATAAATCCATGTAAGTTTCATGCTTTTACAGCCATTCTTTACAAAGCATTCCTTTTACCTAATGATCCAGGTTTTATAGTCTTGCCTTGAAATTAGTTTAACAGAGCTTTTTTTTTACAGAGGTATGGAAATCAGAGCGTCCTTATAGACCAAGCAATACTTTCCCAAGCCAGTCCAGCAGTCAGAACATCCCCCCACCTGAACTGGAAACTGTAATTGGAGTAATGGTAAGCTGCATAGACTTACTGTCAAGTCATTTGTCATTTCAAAATTATAACAAAATCAGCAACTTATCCTCAGTTAGAATTTCCTACTTCTTTGTAAAGTCTTCTTCTATTAATTATAACATTGATTTTGTTGCCACAAATTTCCCTAAAGATTATATCTACAAGTTTTAAATTGCTGAAATAAGAAAACACAGAGGATACCTAGAGCAATGCAAGGAATACACATCTTGCTGCTGCCTGTTAGCTGGAAGCACATCTATTGACAATATGCCTTATGAACTATCCTTTCAGGAGGTTTAATATTTTACTAAATCAGAAATTCAGAACCAATTAGGACCTTTCAGATATTAAAAAAAGTCTCAGAATTTTTACTGTCCCTTAACTAAAGATTACTTTTACATCCATATTGACACCTGAGTTGCTGAGCAAGACAGGGGTGGGGGTGACAGAGTCGTGTTTCTCCCTCATGGGAACATTTTCACACTAAACAGTAGAAGTGTTGAAAGGAAGGTTCCTCTGCTCCCTCCCTCATGAATACATCCCTCATTGAATGCTATTTTATTTTACAGTGCATGCATGTATTAGAGAACAGTTTAATTTGGAATTTTAGCTGGTACTGTTCAGATCCACACATGAATGGTGAGGAGCTCAGCTTCTCTCATCTCTGCTCTGAAAAGAAAAACGTTGTACTCATTGTACTGAAGATTGCAAACCCTTGTATGAGCAAAACCTTGCAAGTTGCAGAGAGCTTGGGATCATGCTAGACTGTTGTTCTCACAAACACATCAACAGCACAGAAATGAGCATCATCTAGAGGTAAAGGGGAAGTTTCCAAATGGGAAATAAGCCAAATACTGAACTGTTCCTGCAGAGCAGTAGAGACCTCTCCTTTCTGTTAAACATCCAAATGATATAAACAGACCAGATGTTCCCTTGATGCTTTAAGGATAATTAATTCACTCCTGAGATCCCAAACAAAGCAGCAGCCAATTAACTGTTAGGTGTGCCTGCTGCAGCAGCAATGATCTATCTGAGCTACAGCAGGAAAGAGTTAATTTGGAGATGAAGACAAGATGGGAAACACCAGTAAAGTAAACACTGGAGAATGACTTAAGATGGACCAGAGTAACAAAACCAGAGTGATTCTCCTGTGGATGTGCTCACAAACCCCCCCCTTAAAGAAAATTACATGCACAATACACCAAAAAGAAACACAACCTGAAGTTCATATTTTTGACAAGATAATAATTATTTAAAGACTCTAATACTGCATTTTTAGGCACTGATATTTACTTGCAGTTCAAGAAGCAGAATGTGGATTTGGAAGCAAGAAGTACCTGATGAAACAGGCAATTTAATTATCTTTTGTTTAAAACTATTATGAAAATTATATGTTTAACTATTGAGGTGGAAAAGGCATGATAGCATGTATTTAGAGATTGAACCAAAGATAAAAAAGCAGTGGCATGAAACTAAGTTATATTAAATTTAGATATAAATTGTACTGTGTCAAAAACTAATAGCATATTATTTACAAGTTATTAAGACCCCAAATCAATGCATCAAGGTACAGATTTTTAATTAAATATAAGATAATAGATAATATCCCTTGAGCTTTGATAAACGTGCTTAAAGATAAGAAATTGATCTATGTATTTATGAATCATATAATGCAATATTGGTGTACAACTCTGTGGCCATAATAAAATTTAAGAAAATTTAAAGCCTGGGAGTCAATTAACATACGGAACAAATAGTGATCAGGTTTTCTAACAGTGAAGATATTCGACAAAAAAACCCAAACCTTTAATGCTGATGAAGACTTCAGATGGAATAACAGACAAAAAGTGCCACAAGAGAAGAAATAGACAACAGGGCTGTTTGGAGCTGGGAGAATGGAGAGCTGATTTAAAGCCTAGGAGATCCATTCAAGGATCCCACAATTCCTTCAGCACTTATTTATATGTTTACCTCCTGTATGAAGGAAGAATTATGAAAATCCAGGCACTGTCAATCACTGAGGTGGAAATTCTACTTCCAACAATTCCCCACCAAGAACAATTTCCAGAGATTTGTCAGCCATCCATGCTTGAATCAATTTTAGCACATTTTATTGATGCTATATAGCATTAATTAATCAGAATATAGACAGTACATACAAAATCTGTTATGATTATGGAGTTATAGTTAGTAAGCAAACTTGTACCCCATCAGAAAATGAAATAGTTGCTAAGATAAGTTCTTTAGAAAACTACCACACTGTTGGCAGCAGTTCCTACTACTCAAACTGTTATCTAAAGCATTATTATGTCTTATGTTTTAATTATTAAGTACTCAGCAGTTACATGAATCACTACACTTATCTCATGAATATTAGAAAAAAAAAAAAATCCAGAGTTTTCTGATACACTAAATTTTATCCCCGAAATCTTTATACTATGAAGCCAGAGGTTTCAGTTTTCTCTTCTAAGACTCCAGGGTACAAGACAGCTCTACTAATGTTACAAAAAATGTGATTCTATCTATTGTTTAACATCATCTGAAATTATCACTGGAGAGAAAAATCCTCATGATTAGGTTATGAATACTTTTTCTTTAGTTCCCTGAAAACAAAACCATCATTAATATTTTTATTATTTTCATGTAGTAGTTGGCGCATAGCACTGAATTTTGTTTAAAGACAACTCTTAATTTTCCTCATCCCCTACAAACTTTTCCTTATAATTTCAGCTTCTTCTATCAAAATTTATTCTTCAGACAGACTAGTTTATATTGATTAACCTTTCCTCCTTCTAAAATATAATAGTTTTTTTCTATTTGTTTGTGTACTTGGTTAGATGTGGGGAAATTACCCTCTTTTTGACTATAAAATCTTAAGTTTCTGAATTCACTTTAACAAAAAATTTGAGTTCTTACTCCTGCTTTTTTTTTCTAAATCTGCCTTGGTCAACTTCACCTATAATTTCACTCAATTTTGAAATTTTCCTTCTTAAACTGATTGGACATCCTACCAAACAATCATGAAGAATAAAATTTGCTTAATTGATGTATTTGTGCAGAGTTGAATGTAATGCTCTGATCTGAAGTTCAAAGTTATAGCCTTACCTACAAAAATTACTTTTGCTCAAAAGCCACAGTTCTGAAAAACCACCTAAAAACAGCAGATACCCAGCTTAATTCTCAGTGATGTTCATGGGTTTCAATGGTTCTTAATAAGAACACACAATAAAATCTTAAAAGCAAATAAAATCACAGGAATAAAGTATGGTGACCAGAAAACTGATCACTTTATATCTGTAAATTAGAAGGAACTTATTATAGGAAAAGACATCAATACCCTTCTTATGTCTAATGAAATATTACCAGACTTCTAATAATGTAAAACCGCTTCTTTCACGTGCATCTCACTGTCCTTCTGTCTCTAGTTACAAACAAATGTCGTGATTTTGCATTAAATGTCTCATAAAATTTGTGATTGGAGATATTTTGTCACTGTGACATTCTGTAAGAAGAGAAGACATCACATCCTTCTCCCAGAAAGGAATATTTCTCTCTTACCAGAGAAGATAAGATACCTCTCATACCAAGTACAAAATGACTGCATGTAATTGATCTCACTGAACACAAATCAAACCCACATTAACCACTCACTCAGATGTTATTTTGTTGTTTGTTTCTTTCATTGTTTTCAAGTGAAACCCATTGTTTTGTGGAGACCAGACCGTTTATCAGGATTTACTCCTTGTGAGGAACTGATTGGACAGATTGACAGTTCTGTTGCCAACAGTCACAGTTTTGTGGGCATAAAAGGTAGGGAAAGGTAGTTCAGCTTGCTAAAATTATGCTTGCTGTAACAAGCTTCTGCTCATGGTGCAGGTTCTAACAGTTCTAGAGCTCATTTTGGTTTGTATGTTGTAGTGACCATTTGAGCTCAAGTGAGAAATTTCCACTGATGTCCAGACCTCCCAGTGTTCCACACTGTTTCTGCACTCAGCCTTGATTCAAATCTTCTGCCTCCCTTAGCAAGAGCCTTTCAGTCCTTGTCAAGTAGGTGACAAGGTGACTCCCCTAATGTCATCTAAATTTTCATGTGGACAGATCCAGACTGACTTTCAGAGCATCCTCATGCATCTTATGTCTAGATCTCATTTACAAATTAGGACTGCAATTAGACCTCGTGGGCAAAAGAAAAATCCTCAGCAGCACCTATAATCTGAATGAAAAAAGAGATGGCATCTGACAGATTGGTTGAGCTAAAAAAATATCAGAGAAATCAGGTATTTTAAGCAGAGGACTTAAATTATGGTTTGATTCTGTAGAGGAGTATTGAAATAGAAAAGAGCACAATTAAGAAATTTCACCAGCAGACTGATCGTTTTGTATTTAGTAAGTCGGCATGAATACAATTTTAGGCATGAGAGACACAAAATTAAACCCCTCATTTAAATGGAATTTAATGCACACTTATAAAACATACAAAGAGTATTACTACAATTTAATAAACTCTGTTCCTCTGTACCTATTATAAAGTAAGCCATATACTCAGGAGAGTAAGAAAACCTACTTGAAAAATGTACATTCCAGATCAGAGACAGTTTACAAATTAAAACAAAACAGAGAAATTAAGTAAAGGATGATGCATAAGTTAGCAGTGCCTGGAGGCAGCCTTAGCTTTAATGCCAACAAATCATGCAGGTTTAATATAGTTATTCACTCCGGTGTTCAATAAAAAATGAGGTTACTGTAAGAATACCAAACATATTCTTAAAGAAACACACTCAATAAGTCATATGAAGCAATAACTCATATGAACTTTACACTGCAGTGTAGAGGGCAAATATATTATACATCTAAATAATGCATGTTTTCTCAGGATTTGAAACTTAGCTACAAGTTCTGAGGTAACAATGGAAAGCTGCTCTCAGTGAATTGAATTAGGACTTACTATACAAAAGGACAGGACAGTGGTGTCTATGTCACTACATTAGAAACGTTATGAATGAAGTCACTGAAATTGGTCATATTGTCTTAAATAATTTGGAATAAAAAAAAACACAAAATAATCATTTATTTTCTAATAAAAAGATTTTGCCCTTTTTAATTTCACCTTTTCATACGGTGAAAACTGAATAAAGTAAAGAATTAATAGAGAAAAAGAAAGAGAGAGAGAGAGACAAAGAAATAGAGAGAGAAAGAGAGAAATAGAGAAAGAGAGAGCGAGAGAGAAAGAAAGAAAGAAAGAAAGAAAGAAAGAAAGAAAGAAAGAAAGAAAGAAAGAAAGAAAGAAAGAAAGAAAGAAAGAAAGAAAGAAAGAAAGATCAACCTCCACTTAGCAACCTCAAATATTTTTGCATGTTTAGGAGGAAAATGAAAGCTCAAAATACCATTAATACATAAATTTTAGTTCTCCTTTCCCACATAAAATGCATCCCACTCCCACACTCTGATTTGCTCTAGAATTCAATGGTTAAACATTTCCTAAAGAATAGCAGTTTGGGATAATTTTTTTTTTAATTTGATAATTTCAAAAAGCCTTTGGCACAGTAAAAATTGTTGATTGTCATTATTAGTGATAGTTCTGTTTTTCTATTTGCTATTCTAACTAGTATATATTTTAATATTCATGATAACCTCTTCTTTCTGGTAAAAGTCTTAGCCTTAAACAGATGACCTTTACATTTTTAATCATGTAATCACTTTCCTTGCTATTCTAAGATGTGTGTGTATTCAATTGCTTCAGGAAGTGAAAGAGAAATAACAACATGGAAAATACTGTGCCTATGCTATCCTTCTTGCTCAAATAATATGAATTTAAAGATCAAATTGAATGAATAACTCTGAATAATTGAAGATTAGAATCTTCACAACTATTCACACAAATGACTGATTTTATTTTAATATTTCAGCAGTACACACTTTCTTGAGGGAGAGGCAAAATAGAATTTTAGATGGTAACATGACGGAAAAGATAGGGAAGAAATAATTTCTTGGTTTTACTTTTTCCTTTATTTAAAAGCTGCCAAGTGGTTCCGTGCTGGGGCAGAGTCAGGGCCAGCTGTAGTAACCTGTCCATTCCTGGGGAGGAAAAAGCCACAGGTTTCCTTTTTACTGCTAAGGGCTGCTTTTCCCATGGCAGGGAAGCAGACTGAAACCAAGGTGCTTCCTGGTCCCTGGGAATAAAGTGAAATTACACTAATAGCTTGAGATGGAATTTTGAAAATCCCACCTCTTCTTACAACATGTAGTTTTGGAAGCTTGTGGGATGGATCCCACCTCTGACGAGTGATCCCACTTTACAACAAGAGCACAATAACAGTTGGGACATGGGATAGACAGACTGCCTTTCATGCAATGATTCTTTTAGTATGAAATTCTAAAGAAAGAGAAACATTCTTGGCAACAAAAAACAGAAAAAATGTGAAGTGGCCTGGCCCCATAGTAGAGAAAACACGAAAGGTACCATAAAACAGAGATTGCACCAACCACAGGTTACAGATTTCTAATTTTGTTTAAATGACGTTAAAATTCTTGTTTGCATTGAGACTTTCCTTGAAAATGGGAATTGAGAGTGTTTCCATTAGTCAGCACTACTTATACTACGAATATGTACACTTTCTTGTAAGAACCCACAGGTGAATAAACCACACAGGGCTGAGGTTTGGGCAATTTCGGGTGGTCTCCAGCTTCTTGAATAAATAAATAACCAATTTGGCATTTACATAAAAAGCAGACACCTGAAGATGGTTTAGGTATCCTTGATTTTTTAGATGTGCATAAAGACACACTGAGAGGTCATTTATCAGATCAAAATCCTCAGGGGACTTTATCAAAAAACCTACTTTGGCAAGATTAATCTAATCTATTTTATATGTCTACAGTGCAGACAGCCACTTGGGCACATCAAGGCTGTGATTCATCTTCTGATACAGACATTGAAAACAGACCAATTGAATACTGCAGCAGATATACCTATTTCTTCCCATTGATTCTGAAGAGATTATAAAATCTGTCTCTTTACAAAGCATTCTTTCCACTGGTTTGCACAGCATAGATGTCTGAATATTAAAGATATCTAAATGTAGAGGACATGAATTTTATCCCTACTTTGACCACGATCAGACAAGAATCAAGTCCTGAATTGCTCAGAATTGGAGCAACTGGTTTCAGACACTTTGATAAGCAGTTTGAAAAGCCTTTTGCTTTTCTAAACAGATGAAGTACCCAGCTAGTAAATTTAAGCACTGCTAGAATTAGGCAGCAGCAAGTATGGTCTTCAGTTCATCATTCAGGCCTTGCACAAAATGAAACTTTCTACTTTCAGAATGCAAACCTTTGGATTCATATTTTCATGTAAATTAAGTTTTACTTTGTTAGAAGCTCTTTCTGAACTTCAGTACTAAACTCTCCACTCTGGCAGATTCGTCAACATTTGGGTAACATATTTAGCAACTGGCAGTTTACTTGCCTCTGAATGTACTTCTATTACAAGCAGGCCAAAGTATGCATCCCTTTTTCAAGAAAATACCTGGAAAGAATCTTGACTAAGAAGATTATTTATGAATTGCAATAGGCTAACCAGTGATTTTTCCACCATGTCCCTTTCACAGCAGTCAGAATGAACTGGTGTTGTCATCTAAAGTTCATAGGCAGAGCTGCTAGAGTTCAATGTATGATTTAATTTGGAAATGACAACCACATCCTCTGTCATTTTCATAGCTGACAAAGTAGACATGAAAGACAAAAGACAAGAGTAGATGTAACTCCAACTAATATTAGATTCTAAAGAGGCACATTGCAATTTTGCTTTTATATACAGATAACACAAATAAGGAAGAATCATTCATACTCTAATATCCTGTGTATAATTGACTGTGCCTTTGTATCTTGTTTCTTACTAATTTTCATTGTCTTGCATTTCAGGCTGTTCTGAATTCATCTCATGAGATTTGAATAGATGATACTGAGCTTTGCCCCACACACTGACATTCTTTTTCATTGCCAGCCACAAGGTTGTATTAGCTTATTTCTGTTCTGAAAGACACACAAAGCATTGCTTAGATTCTCACTGAGTTTGTAGCACCATCAATTCCACCTGCCAGGACTCCTGCCCACTTCTGATATCCCTGCTCTATGACAGCTTTCCAGATATTAAGATTGAAACTCCAGTGTTAAATGTCTTCCACGACTGAGCCCCAAACCACCAGCTGCTTCCCCATAGGCCACAGATGGCAAGACTGCTGTCTGCTCCTTCTTTTAAAATACTCTGGTTTGTGTTGATCAGCTTCTGAAATTATTCCTTCTCAAGTTATTTGATCAATATCCTGTCTCACAGTTTACAACCTCACTTCTGGTATTTGTGTTTGAGTAGAAGATCCTTTCTTCCTTCCAAATAAAACTTTCTATCATCAAGGATCATTTCATTTTAAAGAAGGGATAATTAAAACAGGGCATAATTAAAAGCATAGAATTAGAGTTACCTTATGACACTTTGCTGAATCCATCTACTTTATTTGTTCATTAAACCGTTGGTGTCTTATTCCTCAAGAGTAAAATACAACATTTCTATAACTAAATAGTGTAGTCATTAATATAAGTAAAGATCAGCTCCTTGTGCTGGTGACCCTGGAAGCAGCATTTTATAAATAGAAAGCAAAATCAGCTACTGGGAAGTTATGATGTTTTTGAAGGAGCTACCTCAATTTCATTGTCACCAGTTCCACTGTATGCAAGAGATTCTGAATTACTATGCAGGTATACCACACTATTATTATGTCAATAATCCTTTTGTCAGATTCAGAAAGTGTTGTGGAAAGAGAGTGTAAAGCAGGAGAATTCAACTGGTGATGGCATTACCCAGATCCACACACACAGAGGACTTGGTTCTGTGTGTGAGTATAGGTTGCCAATGTCTGAGTCACAGCCGGCATCTTTTTGAAAAAGTTGGGAGTTTGCTGTTTTTTGGATCAGTGGATGTGGGACCAGGTTGTTTATTTCAGTGTTTTGCATTATTTTCAAGCTCTGTTGCACAATTTCTGAGTGTGTTTCAGAAAGTGTTTCATCTTGCCTCCATTGTTCTCATTTAAATCTAAGATAATGTGGGGTTTTCCTCCATGCGGTAAAACATGTAAGCACAGCTAGGAGCAAGTGCTCTAAGAGACTTTGATAAGAGATTACAAGTACACACAGATGAGGTACTAACAAACATTATGTAATGGCCTGGCTTTAATCACTGTGGTGTCTGTTTTATTTCAAGGCCTTGTACTTCTGTTCCATGTGTCCCTATGTAACAGCTGAGTTGAGGGTTGTCCTGGGTTTCAATGCCTGATTTTTATTCAAACCTTACAAAAAAATTGTCACTAAAACCAAGAGAACCATCTTTTACTTTTCACTTGGTTAAGTTACTATTTGCTGCAAATTAGACTTCTGTTTGGAAACTTTGGCTCTACTGATTTTGGCTACCTTTTAGGACCAGACTGTTTAAGTGATTGGATATCTGCATTCAGAGCACCTATGTATCTGAGCGCCCTCTGAAACATGCTAGTCCCCTCCACTGCAGTTGAGTGGAGATTGTCTGCTCAAAGCCTCAGCAATCCTGAGGGAAAACACAGAGAAAATACAAAGAATTCTGCTGATGAGGTGCTTTTCAAAGATGAACTGCATGAATCTGTATCCCTAATGACTTGCTGCAGGTCTGAACTGCTTTAGTGTATTCAATGTAATCAGGGAAAACAGGTAAAAACTAAACTTTTAAAAAGTGATGGTGGAAAAATTACTCAAATTGTATTATTGACATAAGGAATAATAAAAACTCCAGTAATTTTGTCACATAAAACATTTGCCATGATTGAAATTGTTATTATGTGCCTCAGTTACACTCAATAGTCTCTTTCTCCACAGTTGAGCTAGCTGAAAACTGGATGTGCTTTATGTTAAACATAATAGCAAAAGGGTGACTCAAGGTAGCAGAATAAAAATGAGGGTTAATACTTCTGACTAATTTCCATTTGGTTTTTATCTTCTTTTTAAGTCATTATTTGCATTATTTGTTGAGATTTCATACTTTTCTCTATTGTAACAAAGCTGCTTGCCTTGGTAATTGCACATATTTGAAAACTGACTAATAATTTGCTTATTAAGCTAAATCATTCTAAATTCCTGATGCATTTCTCAGATTTTTTTTTTTTTAGAATCATTGCGTATTCTTTTCAAATTCTCCGGCTTCTCACATACTAGGAACTACGCATTTCAATAACTGTGCAAGTTGGAGCTTCAATAACAAATTAGAGCCTCAGAGCAGGGCACAGAGAGGATGGGTTATGCAGTACATGTACACATCTGACTGGATTATTAATTGATCCTAATTCTTCTTTACTGATGAGCTCTTCAACCAAATACCTTTCTATCCCAAAGGAAAAGAAACAAACAATCCCCCCATACCCTAAAAGTAACAGAACAGAGAAATAAAGCAAACTAGTTTCCTTGTTCCAAAATAGAATCAGCCACTTAATATAATTTCACATTTAACAGTACGCTAATAAAGTGAGTTTCACAGTAATAAGCCTGGTTTTGATTCCTCTTTAAAATAGAAATATTTTGATTGTTTCAAATTAGAGTATGCATTGTGGAAGTACGGTAGATGCTGAGGCAAAGTGTTCTTTTGTATGAAGGAAACTCCAGTTTTAACACTGGAGTTTGCTAAAAATAGTGTAAAATGCTTTACCACTGTCAAAAGAACAAATGAATTAAGTGAAGAGCAACATTGTCCCCTAGTGGTCAAAGAAATATTTTATCCCATATGAAACGAAGGCTGATTCCTGCACTGAAATACTCAGTGTGGTGGATTTACAGAGAACAATACACTCCCCAGCAAATATGGATTGTGCTAAAATCTCACTGGATTCAAATGTGCTAGTTCTCTAAAAGAATTGAATTTACTTTTAGTAGCAAGTAGGTTATTCAAATGGCACAGAAATTTAATTTTATCTAGTCTAGCCCTCAAACAGAAAAGCTATTTGTATGATGATCAAGCTGAATAATAGATATAGATATAGATTAGATATAGATATAGATATAGATATAGATATAGATATAGATATAGATATAGATATAGATATAGATATAGATATAGATATAGATATAGATATAGATATAGATAGATATAGATGCACACAAATATGTACAAGTATATATATATAAGATGCAGTGAATTTGCAGGCAAAAGTCAGTCTGCAAAGACATTACTCAATTTGATACAGGATGATGCATGTCAGCATTTCGTTTCACTTGGCAAAGGAGCAGAAATTGTACATGCACAAGTCTCACTGATGTGAGCCATGCCATGCAAACCTGAGCAGTAACACCTGGGAGGAATCCCAAACTGTCCTCACAAGTGAGGGTCCTGTTGAATTTCATCCATACACACCAATGTACAGAACTGGGCAAAGCTTAATAGCATTCCATGTCTTCCAACCATCTTTCAGTGATTTGAAGCAAAAAAACTGAGAACAATCAAATAAGCTCTGCCAAGAACTTTCAAGCATTGCTGCTCACTCAGGGTGTCTCTACAGAAAGACTGCCCTGACAAACTGGCTGCTCAAAGGCAGGACCAGCTGCTGGGCCCTGCTCTGGAGCCAAATGCCCTTAGGTTGCCAAGAATCCTACTAGATTGTTCAAACTAGTGTCCATTGAACTACTGTAAAGGAAAAAATCATATTAGGGAAGATTCCTTGTCCAATAAATTTACATTTTCTTTTTAAATTGATTTCTGCTTGAAAAGTCCCTGACAGTTCTAGTGACAAAGTTGCCAAGGTCTGACAGCATTTCACAGATTCTACTGGGACATGTTCTCTCTTTCTTATATCATTAAACTTGTTCCCTTTCTTCCCCTGTTTCTGCCTTCTCAGTCTAAATAATACTTTCTCAAAATAAATTCTTTTGAAAGAGAATAAAGAAATTAAAACTCTAAAAAGTCATGAGACTGGCAACATTTCCAAATTTCACAGTGCAAAATGCATCACTTCTTTCTACTCCCTGTTTTGCAGACTCTTGTTTTCTACCTAGCTAGCTTGTATTGACATTTGCTTGAAGCTAAAATTGTATCTTATTTTGCTTTGAACATGGAAGAGAAAAAGGTGGAGACAGCAATTCTCACAACCCTCCTTGGGCTTTCCAGTGCTTGCATCATTATGGAATAGGAAAAAGCCAGGAGGTAATGGAAATGGTAACAGGGCAGGAGCATGTCTAAAAATTAGTAGAAACAAAATAAAAAATGAAACTATGTAGCATGTTTTCTTCAGCCACATAGAGATGAACTTCTTTAGCCTTTACCCATAAGGACAAAATTAATATATTTTCCCAGGAGACAGTGTCATGTAAAGTGTTCCTATGAGGAAAGTTTCATTCAGCTCATCTACATGTTGAATGAGTGAACAAGACAAAAAGTTAGGATCTAAAAGATTGGCATTGCCAGCAGCATCCAGTCCTGGAGGTGTAACCCATATGGAAATTTAGGTAGACAAAGTCCTCTTCCTGGGTCCCATCCGATTTTGATAGTATGTGTGTGCTGAAAGGCTCAGTCTTTGCAGTGAAACCAGACACAGAACCCCAAGGCCAAGTCCATGTTTTACATTGCCTGGGGTAAGGCTGGAATTGCCCTGACTTCACAGACCTAGATATTTTTTAAATTGTCATGCAGAGGGATTCATGATGACATATTCTGTTCTATCAAAACCAGGTCCTCTAGGGGGAAAAAAAGGCTGTTTGCTGTGTTTGTTTTACACTGGTCATGCAATTTTTCAAAGGCAGATGGAGTAGGTTGGGTTGGTCAGAGTGAAAGCCCTTTGCACACTGCTGTGTGCTTTTGTGTGCACTCTAGTTTGGATCTGGGGTTTTCTCCAAGGAGGACATCCATATCACGTTAAATCAAATTTTGTGTGCATATCTGCCAGCAAATACTATGAAGAGTTGATGAGAGCTTCAATTCAAAGCTTTAAAGCCCTCACAGAGGCTTGTGGAACATAAAAAATGAATGGGAAGAGTCTGCAAGAGGTTGTAGCAGCTCAGTGGAGGCGGCAGACTTCCAATTTCATTCACGTGGTACTCGGCTGTACTGCCTTCCTGCTCCTTAGCTTTCAGTTCTGCTTTGCATCCAGTCACCTGTGGGTAAAGTGGACAGGAGTGGAGGCCCCTGAGCTTCACTAGAGAGAGCATTGTGTCAACCTGGCTTTAGCCAAAGTTTGTGCTGATATTTTGAATAATTTGCATGAGGAGGTCTCTGTAGCTCTTTATTGTGCTATAAAGTAGGGACATTGGGAGTTAAAACCTACACGTTTCGCTGTCTGAGACAAATGATTTTGTAAAAACAGTAGTTTTCATTACTTAATCTGGATTCCTTCTTCTGACTTACTCATATTTATTACTCAATATAGATACTTTCTTCTGACTTTATAGTACTTTTTAGCAAAATTTATACTTTTTCTTTCTTTTTCTAATTTCTTATAATTTTTCTATTTTCATCCCTTCACTAACTAAAACTAAAGTTCAACATTTGTAAGCTGTTTGTATTTTGCTACGGAAACAACAAGATATTTTTTCATATCATAAGTTAAAGTGTCAGAACAGTTTTTAATAGGCTTCATTGTACTGATACTTTAAAGTTAGTTATTAGTCTTTTCTGAAAAGTTAGCAAATCTTTCCTAATAACTCTAACTGAGTCTTTGAATGATAGTTTATTTCTCCATTAGGTAAGGCAAATAATCCCATTTATCTTCTCCAGAAGTGGTAGGTACATGGTGAGCAGATGGGAAATTAGAATTTACAGCTAACTTCCTAATGCTAAATTAGAATTTTTAAGAAGAGCCACCAGTTACGTAATTCATCTTTATTCTATCTCATAAAATGAAACTCAATTTATGTAGTTTTAAATACATCCTGTAAACAGTGTTACATTGCCAACTTTTCTATACCAAAAAAACACTGAAGCACACTATACTGAAAAAAAATCCTTTTCTTACTTTCCAATAAAAAAGTGTTGATTCTAAACAGACAGCAATATTACAGGAAAGTAAATGTACCATTAAATGTGGATTAATTTTCATGTAAACTAGCAGTCCAAGTGTGATCATTGTGCCATGGCTGTGAATAATGATTCGTGTCCTCTATTTCAGTGAAGGCACCACACCAACAGACCCTCTGGAGAGGAGCTGTCACTCCTGATGCCTTTTCAGTCTTGACCATCACAAAAGTGAGGAAACCCTCAGCAGAGAAAGCCTATAGACTACTTATTCCAACCCCCTCATCATCACAGGGGAATTTCAAAATAAATCCACCATAGCCAGAGCAGGTTCCTTTGGGTCATATCTGGTGGTGTGCTAAATAACTTCAAAGACAGGTTTCCATGACTTTTCTTGGCAAAATAGAGTAAAGCTATATGAAAATGAAAACAAAATAGAAAAGACATAAAGAATAATAGATGATGGCAGAAAGAAGTAATTCATACTTTGCATAAAACAAAACAGTAGTTAAAATCTAAATTTATGCAAAGTTGAGATAGGAAAACAAACTAGACACAGAAATATTTCAAATAGTATAAAAAGAGTCTTAGTATTACCTGCTACTGAAAGTAAGAATCTACAAGCAGAAACTTCAAATCCTTTTCAAGTCCTTCTTTGCTCTGGACAATGTACAATTATTTGTTTTTAAGGCTATTTAGATACAATTAAGACTGTCATCTAAGTGCAGAACATACAGCTAAGGAAAACATGACTGTTTAATTTTTTAAAAAATGGCAAAAAATGTCTTTAAAAAAATATTATTTCTTTTTTTCACTTACCCTTTTACTATCTTTTTCACTGAAATAGAATGTTAATCTTTCACAGAGAACCTGTGCACCCACGTGCCTATAGCCCCCTCCCTGGCTGCAGCTCGTGCAAGGCCATCTAGGCTTGTCCTTGTGCATGCCATTACCTGATTGCCATATAAATTTTCCCAGGTAGATATCAGACTCATGTTTGAATTCTGCATGGCTACATTTTAGATAGAATGCTTTAATAATTACAAAACTCTATGAAAATATTGCTAGCATGCTTCAGAAATAAAGAAACCTCTCTGACAGCTTTAAAATTTCTGCCAGCTTAACAGAAATTTAGGGGAAAAATCTGATGCTTTTTTCCTCTTAATAGTTAGCAGCGGTGTTAGTGGTTCCTGAATGGGATTGAAAATTTCTAGTTGTTTCACTTACTCCCTAGGCATAGCAAATGTATGTTTACACTTAAATATTTTATCTTGGCAAGTTCTGACTGAAGTTAAAGGGCCATTAGCTTTTTCATTATGAACCCAATTAAAATGTCCTAGTCTTTATTGATTTAAATAGTATTAAGGATATTACTTAAACATAATTTTGTATTCATTGTAGAGCTAATTTGAAATCTAACCAGCAGTTGCATTTTTTCCTTCCCTCTAAACATTTTTTCAAATGAACACTTTCCAAATGATCCATAATCCTTTATTTTGCATTCTGGAGTTTGTCTGTGGTTTGGACTCTAGTAATTGTTTATAGACCATTATGTGCTCTGGAGTTTATTATTCAGCTGTCTTGCAGTGAAGAGATTAATACTTGAAGAACCATCCTACGGAACACCACATCTGCCCACAGCCTGAAATTCAGTCCTGTCTTCCTTGACAAGTCTTGCCCCTCTAGGAAACTTGTAGGGCAATTGTCAATAAATCTTAAATCTTTCTCTAAGAGTGATGACAAAGGAGTTCAAGTCACACAAGTTCCAGTCATTTAAGAACTTATTACTTAGACTGGTATTGTCCCTCAGCCACAGCACTGCAAGTAGAATTTAGCATATACTCTGCCCTCAGCTTTTAGCATTATCAGAAATGTCTTCATTCCAGCATCACTGGAACTTCAAAAGGCTTTTTATTTAAGCCCAAACCTCAGGCTGCAAATACCAAAAAGATTAGGTTAGGTCAGGTCAGGTTAGGTTAGACAGGGCTGAGCAGTACAAAGTTGCATTACTTTGGGTTAGGGACATGTTATTCCATAGCCAAAAATGAATTTACATATTTCAGAGGGTAAATTTTACACAAGAATTTAATGTGTGACTTCTCTGATTTTTGGAGGTGGAGACAGCAGGAAGGGGAGACCTCTCAGGTAAGATACAGGGTATCAGTGCTTAAAGAGACAACTGGCAGTTTTTCTTGAATTCTAGAAGTCACTTCTTCAATGTCCTTGAAATTCCATATCAAAACTAATATTGGAAATTATATGCCCTATCATAAATACAGTTTTCCAGATTGTGCATTTATACAATGTGATGCTCAGCAGCACACAGACATTGGTTGAGTATCCAACTCAGAAATTAAAGTCAGAATTTTGAAGCCAGTGTTTCAGATACACTTAGGACAGGTTTTCAGTAATGATGATGGGAGATTCACCCAGGACTTTACTGAATGACATCTAAGGAAGCTTGTAAGGAAAATGGAAGGACAAATGGCATCTGCAATTCAATGGTTTCCATATCAGTGTCACTGAGGGCTGAACTTAGACATCCTGAGGAGCTGGGATCTGTGGGCTAATGCAGCTCCTCCTGAAGCTGGGCACCTGTAACATCATTGTGGGTAAGAGGAAAAGTTCATCCTTACCTCTAAGAGGTGGCTCACAGCAGTCCATCTCATCAATAGAATTGCTCAGGAAGTGGGATCTCCCCCATCCCATAGAGATGCCAGGTTACAAACTTTTATGCACAGAAGCTATGGCCTATGTCTCCTGCTGGCACAGAGCTCATGCTTCTGGAGGTGGAAAGAGACCATGCTAAAGCAATTCTAAATCTCCTCCAGTTTACTTCTTGCAGTTCCCAGCTGCAAGATCTGAACCTCTCCACAATTTTGAATAAACCAGTTATGCTGCGTCATACTGGACTAACCAATCCCCATTTTCCCAACAAAATACTGTAGATTTATTTTTACACTGGATTATTTTTGGGAAGCAATTATTTTAGAGTCCTTTAGTTTATTTCTTTAAGGTTTTCTTTCTTCTGAGGGTACTTTTTTTGTTCACAACTTTCTTGACCTACACATACATGAAATCGTAACATAAAAATAATAAAAATACTTAGATTCCCTTGCTGATTTTCCATGCTATGGAAAATCAATTTAATTCCTCCATTGTTACTTTTTCTCTTTACAATTTATATTAAATAAAATGAGGCAACTTGTTCATTGACATTTCTACATTTTAATTTTGGGGCAAAAAACCATCTGATTCTTCTTTCCCCCTGTTCCTCTCAAAATGTTTCAGGCATATGAAGTGCAGGTGAGTAGTCCCTAGGAATCTCAAAAGAAGGACTTTTGTTCAAATATCCTTTAAAGAAAAATACATTTAATATTTACCAGTCTAGAAGGTCTTAGATCTCAAAAGTCCTCTGAAGGCTAAATTCATTGCCTTTACATGACCCTGAGAATTGTTAGTCTTTCATTGAACAATAACTTTTTTTTACTTTCTGTGATTTTTCAGTTCCAGGTGGAGCTCAGTTAAGAATTACTCAGGCTTACACGGTCCACAAGCTTTTTCAAATATCAATGACACTATAGATTTCATGGACAATTCCAAACACAATATTGTCTGCTGCAATTGTGAGGACAAAAATTGTGGAGGAAAGGTGACCTGGTAAACATAAGGATTTAAAAAGTATGCAGGTAATTAACTCTCCCAGCCAGGAAGCAAAAGAAAGAGGTATAGTCAGAGGCATGTCCAACAGTTAAGGGAGAAAAGCCAAATTACTAAGAAATTTAAATCAGACAAAGAGGGCCAATCTCTGAGCACAAGGTGGATAATCTCTGCTATTGAAAAAAAAGAAACCAACCTAGCCACAGGTTACAATTATCTTGCTTTTCATATTTTTGGGTTTACAAGGACTGGAAATACTCAAGCCAGAGACATGATGGATCTGATGGACTTTTCTGTGCTTGTGGCTGTCAGTTCCTTGACAAACTAGAAAGTCTCACATTCCTGGTCCACATCTTGAAAACAAGGTTTCTTTTCCCAAAGACTCTCCTTAGCTTGCTGTTAGTGTAAAGATGTAGCCACAAAGCAAAACTCAAGGAACAAAGGTCCTGAAGGGAGCAGCCACAGAAAAAGGCTACATAAAGTACAACACCTGCAGACACTTTGATGGCCAGAACAGTGTGCAGTGATATATTGTTTGACCACAAAAGCCCAGTGGAGATTATTTGGTCTCCTAATAGCATCAGGGGGCAACTTCTGGTCTCTACCCCACCTTGTTTGATTTAATCCAGGGATCTCACACATAGTACCATACTATGTGTGTACATGACACACACTATGTTCTCACTTGCAGGCTATTTGCTCACATTCAGAAACTCACCTCTTACCTCAAGTGTCACGACAAAAGTCATTCTTGATTCAGAGTGAACTTCAGCATCTCTTCAGTGCTTCCTCCCACTCATCAAATTCAGTTCTGCCACTGGAGATCAATTCATGTAATTGCTCTTTCAGATACAAAAGTCAAGAACATTACATTATCACAATTTCTAGTGTTACTTAGCAGTGAAAATTTTAATGTACAAATAGATAGTATACAAGTTTTGCACTTCGATGGCCAACATTGTCAGCAAGGCTACTGTGTTTCTGTATATGGCAGCTCTGAGGAAAAAGGAAACTGGGCAAAAACTAGCACTTTGGGTGAAAGATTTTTGTTTTAAATTTTTCTTCATTTAGAGGAAAAAAACTCATCTCATTCACAATTAGCTCTGCAAAAGAGAGAAAGGATAATAAAGTCTGTTCGTGTCTTCCCATAGGCTGCTATTTCTTGTAAATGCTTTTCATCGAAGAAGTTTTGCAAATGTTCTCATTAATAAACTCCTGATTATTCAGAAGCTGCTAAACATTGACAAATGCAAGCCTAGCAGAGACTTAAAAAATTATTTCTGAAAACAGTTGAGATTCTTAATGTTTATTCAGCTTTTCTTGCCATTATAATTTCTTCTCAGGAAAGGTAATATTGCTTAGTCTAACTCAGTACAGCACCTAGTAGTTGCACTGTCAGCAACTACTGCTAAGTAATCTTCTTCCCACTTGTTTATGTTTATTTCAAAAGTAGTCCATTCCTTGTTAATTAAGTCAGTATCTTATTAAAAAAATTAAAAAATTAAAAAATAAAGTAAAAAAAAAAGCCACTTAATTTCCATGTATTGAATTTCAGTCTAAGTAAATGTAGAGGTGAAATGTGCAATGACTTTTTGGGACTGTGGTGTGCAGAACAGGCCTGTTGCAGGTGTACAATTTCTGTTCATGATAGCCAGCATTGTACATCCTCTTTTAGTTAGGAACATTCATCTGCAGCTCATGTACATCTAGCAGTGAGGACAACTGTGAAGGCAAGGCACATATGTACAGCTTTTGTGCTCTTTCCTAAGAGCAGTAATGCTGTTATTCTAAATAAGGTAAGTGATGTAATTGATAATATTTTTCCTTTCTAAAATATGTGTCAGAAATATCCAGTGGTTCTATTATGTTGACTCACACTATTGTCAAGGTGAGGAGGATTGAATTCTCCTGTTGCTTCTCGTTCAGAAGCACCCTGAGTTACTAAATAAGACATAACCTTCCATATTTCACACTGTTTCTTAGTACTGATATGACATTTTGTTTGCTAAAGAAAGTCTATTCACTATCCAAATCCACATTACCTACAGAAGGATTTCCAATTAAATTCAGCTGTTTCCTTTGGAGTACTTCAAGCCTAGCTTTACATTTGTTTATTGCCTTCTTTACATTTAAAAATAAATTTCATTGCAGGTAATAAAATTAAGGTAGCAAAGATTTTTATCTGGCTAAAGATTTCTCTAATTAGGAAAAGATTCATTCATATTACTGGGGATTAGCAAAGTATATTTGTGTAGAGAAGCTGTGTGGTCAAATGGAAAACCGGATCTTTAATTCTGAATCTCCCTTCTTACAACACAAAAGCTTTCTTTATTACAACACACAATAAGTTTCTTGTTACCTATTCACATGAACAAGAGAAAATCCTATCTCTCTGCTGTGATTTGGTTTATATATTACCATTGGCATTATTATAATGTCACAGAAGAATAAAGGAAATTGTTGGACTAACACACTACACATAATTACCACTGGGAAAATATTAAAAGCTAAGAAAAAAACAGTTAAGTGAATCCCTCACAAAATGTGAAAAGAGAATTCTCGAAATACAAAAGAAGCTTTTGAAATCTTTCAACAATGAAAACTGGCATATTTTAAAATATAAATATACTTTTTAATACATATATATATACACCTTAAATATACACCTTTTTCCCTTCTTGATGCACTTGACCACTCTTCAAATTTTATTATACTAGGTGATCTATGCATCCTTGCTTCATTAGATTTATTCAATTTGAAGACTAAAGTCTTTTGAGGGGAAAATATTTGACACATTAATATAAGATGATGCTTAAGGGTAACCTGTATGAATACATACAGAATAAATTTATTATCTACACAAATAAACACCAGCTTTAGGTTTCAAAAAATGTATTTTTTTCAGTTCTATTTACAAAAGAACTTATACTCCTTAAAATAAACATCAAAGCTACAAAAAAAATCACAACAAACAACCTTAGGCACACTGACATTTGTGTCAAGCTTTCTGAGTTAATTTAAAATGTAATTAGTTGTCCCTTGACAGATCTTCTTTCTCTATAGCTGGGAAAAATAGCATGCAATGCTCATATTTTTCGGGACTGTAATGAAGCACCTGAAAAAGAAAAAAAAAAGAGATAAAGAAAACAAAAGTATTTGAAAAACAAGATTTGGGTTATTACAAATTTCTAGCAGTTAAAGTGAAAGTGTTATGAAAGGAATATACTCATTACATTTCCAATCAGAAAAATAAGGATCAGAGCTCACAGTAAGAGCATCTAAGCTGTATATTGGTGCCCACTATCTGTGACTTCCTGGGAGCATAATTTTTGTGATCTTTGGAACATAATGCTCTCCAGGTTGAAGTGGTAACAGTAGTTCCCCTCTTCTATGATCTCCCTGTACTTCATCTCATATTTTTTCACATTATAATAAAAAGTCTTTCACAGCACTTACAGGATCTCCTGAATGGTTCTTGTTTATTTTTTCATTAGTGGAGCCATCTCCATTATCTGTTTCTGTAAGATTCCTCCTGTGACTTGAAAAATAATCAATTTCTTTTGGAAACTTTTGAATTTAGTGATTTTCTGATGCAATTTACCCCTGACTTTTTATGTCTAAATTACTTCTGCCCTCATTCAGTAACTCAACATAGTTTCTGACCATTTAGATTGAAGCCAAGAGCTGCCCTTTTATCTTTTACCTATTGGTAACCTCAGAGAGAATGGCCACAATGGAAATGTCATTTTTCCTAGCTGAGCAGAGCCAGGTTAGCAACAGGAAAAGCAGGGGCCTTTTTTGTCCTCCACCTGTGAATACTGCTGAGAATTTGATGGCAGAATAAAATAAAATCCATTAGGATGGAGTACGAATTGAAAAG
Organism: Melospiza melodia melodia; assembly: GCF_035770615.1. Taxonomy (NCBI): domain Eukaryota; kingdom Metazoa; phylum Chordata; class Aves; order Passeriformes; family Passerellidae; genus Melospiza; species Melospiza melodia. The sequence goes on from NC_086197.1 coordinate 73,269,527, forward strand.
CATCCAGGAAGCAGAAAGGAGTTAGGTAGAGGCTTGGAAAGCTGGATGTAATGTACAATAAATGAAAAAAGCTAATGACAAAAGTGAAGACTGAAGAGTCAAGGAGCAATAACAAGAAGAACATTCCCTTGAGATCTACTCATTGTAGCACAGCCATGTCAACACAACTTGGTTGGTAAATATTGGTTACTCCAATTCTCTCTTTTGATCATACAGCTGTTTCAAAGATACCTCTCAGGATCATCTGCCAACTTAGAGAAATGATCGCGTTATGAAAAGTTTTCTCAACACACAGCAATGTCTGACAGCACATGAACTTACAGAGAAAAGTAAATTTTTTATTTTCCTCTCTTGTGAGACAAGAATCAAAGATGACTGGCAGTTCAGGTGTTTAGTCAGAAAGTGTCCTTTATTCCTTTCATAAATTTTATAATGAAAATTCCATCTCTTCCCTTTAAAAAAAAGAAAAGTCCTCACCGAAGTTTGTTTTATTACACTTAATCAAACAGAAAAAAACTGCTTTATGGAGTGTTTATGAGATAGTGGCTGCATAGAGAGGTGATCTGAGTAGTTTCAGATTTCTGAATGACTATTACTAGTCTTTTAATAGTGTTACAAATGGCCTGAAAAATCAAAAGTGTCCTGATGTGAAGTATTTGATTCAAGACACACAAGTGCTGTAATCTCCATTTAGTAAGGCATAATGTTATTTGCCCATTTTATGCCAGCACATTGGGGCATGGATAAACTTTTTTTATTTTTACCACTGTGGCCTACTAATAATACAGTAAATAGAAGGACAGATTGCCTTCTTTGAGCTGTAAATCTATGGATAGACAGGAAATATAGAAAAATATGCTTAAAACTAGGTAGGTGGAAACCCATTATGGAAATTTTCAGTACGAATATGCTGTTTTGCTCAAATTACATCATTTTGGAGAAATGCAGCAGCTTTTCCTTGTTTGTTTTCTAATGGGAAGAAGGCTCAAGACAAATTATGAGTTCTCATTCAATTAATTAAATTCATGCCCTTCACTTGCTATTATCTGGTGCTTTTAATACAGAAATTTAACTTCACAGAAGGGGTGAGAATATTGTGTTCTCACTGCATGGGGAAAAGGCTCTGAGAATCCCTAGGAAAGAGAAGAAATTAGAAGGTTCAGAGGACACATGGAGGGACAAGATGGGATGCTATGAGATGCCCTGGAAACTGGGAGCAGGTGGATATGGATGTCACAAGCAGGGCTAGGAAAGCAGCCTGGACCACTGATGGTGAAATCAATGACCAAGTCCTTAGAATGAGACAATGTGAAGGGTTCTTAGAAATAAAGTGGAGAAAGGGAGGGGATAAACGGGAGCAGGAACTGAGAAATCAAGGAATTCTCTTGTGTTTGCAGTGGGCTTGATTTAAGTTCCTTGTCCTTCCCACCAAGATCTCACTGATCCTAGGCTGATTCTGAGATGTACCTCTTATCCATGTGTTTTCCAGACCCTGTCCTCATTCTCCCAACTTTCATGCAAATTCACACACATCAATGTCCAGCAATGACTCTGAAAATAAATTATAATTTCAGTAGAAATATAGTAATTGGAATCACAAATATGAAATCTGTTTTGTATGGAAGTGGAAAACCTCAAGGAATTATTTATCTTTGTGCCAAGAAGGGCTCCAGTTTCCATCTATGTTGTGAGACTAAACACATGAATATAACTTTGAAATTACTGTCCATAAGACCAGATATAAGACCCACCAAAGCTAGATGCAGGTGAAGAATTTTACTTCTGACAGTTAGGTTTACAATCTTAACTTTTTTGAGCTGTATAAAAATATTTTGTATTTCTTTTCTAATGAAGTCATGGCAATGGACTTCCTCTAGGTTCTTACTAGTATGTTCTCTTATCAGTAGCAGAATACTCATCAGAGCAAGCTTCAGATACACGGCACAAATTTGCCTTCCTTTCCTCAGTGCTGGCACTTGACCTTGTGTGCACGTTCATCATTCTAAATTAATTTATGGCATTCGACATGGATGCATACAGTGCCTGTGTAGGAGGGAAGCTTGGAATGTTAAATATCACTTCAGGAAAACTGTATTTACACACATGCTGACAGTTCATTTTCAGGTAGGAGCTTCTCAGCTGATTTGTACACAGCAGCCTCAATTTCCAGTCTTCCCACTGTGAAATTTTAGACAGCTCATCTGCTGAGCCCTTGCCAAACCTATTAATATTTATACATTCCACACACATTTCAGTCAGAGCATGTAAGTTGCAGATCTCTCTGATTTAGAAGCTATTAAGATTCATGACCCCTTTAGCTATTTCATCTATGGTCCTAAAGCCTTTGCAATCAGCTTACACTTGAAGAAGAAAGGACAAATCATTACTGTTCAAATATTGTCCTGCACAGTGTCCATTTGTAGTCCATCAAAGAGTAGTTAAGAACTTCAATGCATTCATTTATCTCAGAGACACAGATTATTATGGGAGCCATTTTTTCCTTGGAAGAAGAGAGAATAGGAATGTTATTTATTCGGCTGCATTTAATTTTGGATTAATGGCCTTTTTAGCTGTGGCTGCTTCTCTGCATAGGAAATTAATCGAATTCTTTTTTTTGTTCTCACATCTTGTCAGGCATTTGGGTGCATTTTACAAGGGTACATTGATATTTTATCAAGGATATCCAGGTAGAAAATGCACAGTCTGCCTGCTGAAATGTCGTAGTGTCTCCACCTGAAGGAGTCAGCATCCTCCCTTTCTTAAGGGTTTACATGTGTCTTCTTAGAATAGTGCAGTGTTCCATCACAGAGTTTTCAGGATCCATGAGAAATCTCAAAGACAGTTTTTTTTCTAAATTCAAATCAGTTTTTCTTCTATAACAGTTCAAGAGTGACTTAGATCTCCACAGGTCTCAACAAATGCCATGAGTGATGGGAATTCAGCACCTCTGAAGATTTATGTCTGAAGAGGAATACATCTCTGTAGAAGAAAACAAAGTTGAAAAAAAATTAAAATAAATGTTAGAAGTCCAAGGAAACTCAGATTTTAAAACAGAATTTGTAATTATGATCTTAGGAGCCTACTGAGAGCTTCTATTCTCTATACTTAGGACTGGATGTTCTTTCTCATTGGGACATCAGTGATTATCATCATGCAATCAGTATCACCCCTGTGCTGCATTCTTGGAAATAACAAGTGTTGTACACTGGTAGATTTTGAAAACCCAATCACTTGTTTTGTAAAATTTTAGGGGAAATTTTTTTCCCTGAAAAATTTAAATTGCTATTCCTGCACAAAGAAAAAAATATTTATTTAAATGTTGCTTTCAGTAAGTTTTTTTTTATTTTGTCTTGTGTGGATAAGCACATTATGTTCAGAAAAGTAATTCTTGCAGTAAATCCAGAATTTTGTTTGTCGAAAATGATTTTTCTAGATCTTGGTTACAGTCTAAAAGGCTAAAAACCAATAATGCTTGAAATTACATTAAAGCCTGTGGTTAGACATTCTCTTCCTGGGAACCTGAGTACATAAGCCATCAAAATGTGTGGAAATTTTCACCACTGATTTCAACAGGAAGACATATAGTATTTATAGCATATGCAGTCCATCATATATATTTTGCACCTCTTTTTTTGCATTTTTTATGCCTAGAAATACTCAGTACTGTCTTTTATTTAAATTATTTGTTCTCATCTGCTGCCTCCTTACAGAAAGTCACAAACTTTCTGTCAGCAGTATTATTGATTTCTGAGTGATAAAATGATGTGTTTGGCAACAGTTTAAGTCATAACTTACTAAAAGTTTAATTCCTAAGCATTTTGTAAAAAGTTTGGTTTTAACAATGTGTTACTGTTAGCAGTAAGCAACTGTTGGCCTCCTAGTGTGAGACAGGCCAACATTCTGTGCAGAACTTACAGAGGGCAACCCCCTGACCTTTGAGCACGTGCCCCTTCAATATGCGCACGCTATTTTCCATCATTTCACTCTTCAAACGACGAGTCTGGTTGACAAAGTGTGACTGAATAAAGACTTGAGGAGATGACACATTTGAAATTCTATTAACAGCAGTGGGAAGATCAAGTCCTAAGTGGAGCTATCCTGAAAACAGAGTATGCATTTTGCTGGAAATTTTGAAACTGTGACATTTTCATCTCATTTCAGAATGGATAGGTGAAAAATACACAGTTTTATCAGATGTCAAGAGTTAAAAAAAAGTTTTTTGGAATAAAGAAATGTGAATTAGAAATTTTGACGTGGGATCCTCATAAGCAAAAATCTGGCAAGATCTGGAATATTCTAATTTCCTCAGATTGAGAATAAAAATATTTCCTCTGAAAACTTTTTATAAATGTACCTGTTGACTCAATACATCATGAGATAAAGACAGGACAAGAAGAGAAAACTGACAGACATAAGCTTTCCTAAATTCAGGAGCAAGTGTGTGCATGCACACAGTGATGTTTGAAGAGAACTGGGGAAGAATTTTAAAAGGAAGGGGCTGTGGCTGCCAGAACTTACTTATGATCAATCTGTTGGAGTAGTTTGTAAAGGAGCTGATTGCATGCCAGCATGACAAAAGACAAAAAATTATTTTGTCAAATTCTTACTGAGTATTCAAGAAACTATTAAGTCCTCTAAAATTAAAATCAAGCGTCTGGAGAGCTCAGACCCCTGGAGAGGGTCTGAACTATACTGAATCAGCGATGGGATAAGAGGTGATCCAATCTCTGAGACAGGACTGGAAACCAGTGGTGCCCACTTCCTCCCAGATACCCACCGCTTTCCTGGCAGCAGCTCAGAGCCTTCTACACCAAGCCTGAGCATGCTTTCAGCAGGCTCCTCTTAGTTGGTAGCTTTTCAGAGCTGGTCCTTAAAATCTCAAGACCCTGTGGAACTCCATTTCCAAAGTACTGAGTCTCTTTCAGAGGCTGGTATGCTCAAACGTTTCTAACTTTAATTTCTTCTCTGTGCACAGCAGTCTGCTTCTTTAGATAGCAGCATGGAAATCTTATGGCAAAAATAGTGTTTGAACAGTGTTACACATCATGGAAACAGAATTCAGACCTGAGAAGCCATCTGATGCATTTACACTACAGTAACATGAGGGGTTTTTTACAATTTTTGCTAATGAAGTAAAGGAAAATAAATTATTACCATGATAATGGATAATAGTTTTAATGTATAACAAGCAGCATTTTCTGATGTCCTTAGGACAAATGTCAAATAAATGTAAGTTTCCACTGACAGACAAATTTGATGCTTTTTTTGACAGTGAGAATTACACATTCCTGGCAAGGTGAAAAATCTTTCTCTCTAGGACTGGGCTGGCACCCCAGTGCTTCCAAGCCCTTGTGCAATGGGCAGTTGGCAGCTGTCGGCTTTCCTGTGATTATGCAGAAAACATGCTAGTATTGGGAAAAACTAACTTATAGTGCAAAATGGGGCAACATAGCAGAACTTCCTCCAGAGCTCTAAAGGGCAAAACACAAGAGCCATTGGAGGGCTGTGAAAGCTGCCCCTCCCCTTTGCACCTTCCTGCAGTGCAATGTATAATTCACACACGGCAGAGCACAGTTGCAGCTGTGCACAGCGTCCAAAAAGCACAAAATCACTCAGTGAAGAGATCTGTAAGTGTCTGATTCACGCTGTCTCTTTAAAATGCTGATTCCTCAGACCCTTCTTTCATTTCCTTTGCCTCCTGCTATACCACTGACAACTTCTGACCTGCCTTCCATTGCAACCAAACATTCTCTTTGGTAACAAACCTGAATTGTGCTTTTCAAGGAGGTTTTGCAGTACATCATTAACTCTTTTGGTTGCTTGACATAGCAGGTCAGCATTGTAATTATGTGAAGTTGCTGTAAATGTTGTCATAAATTAGCAGATTTCATTTTAGGGTCTAAATAAGTTCCAAGTATATTCGAAAGTGCTACAGAGGAAGGGAGAAGAGTGAAAATAATATATGCACAGAGTGTTATTCTGTTATCATTGAAAAACTCTTATTTCATGGTAATTCACTTGGTAATTGAGCTAGGAAATGCTTGTAAGGATATGCAACTAATATTCAACAAGTGGTAATAAGATGTATTTACATTACTGCAGCACAAGCTGTGCAAATGCAATTCTCTGGATGTCTCAAAGACACACTCACTCTGTGAGACAAACATCTAAATATAGTTTTCCAAAAGGTGCCGATAGAGAGGTATTTCTTCTGCTAGTTGTATTAAAGATGAATTACATTTGGAACAGATCCATTTGTTATAAAACTACCCCATATGCCTATTTTGTCTTTTGAGGCCCCCAAGCAGAAAACTCCATATACGATAAGCCATCTGGAGATGTGTTATTAGAAAATCATTACTGTAAGCTGTCCCTGATCCAGTTCACAGGTGTATAACTTGGTTAACTTCAGTGGCATTTTAAATAGTTGCTGGTTAGATACATAACCTGCTCTTCATAGTAGGAACATTTGTCTTGATAACAGGAGTATGGTGTTGCCATTTGCTTTAAGTCACAGGCATTTGGCAATTTTCATATTTGCATCATACAAAAATAATTAATCCTTAAAACTTTTCCGTCCCCAAGTCTGGGTTTCCTAGCCTACACATTTATGTGAGCAAATTGCTGAAGGTGCTGGGTTTGTAATAACAAAGGTAAAATATATACTTAAATTATCTGACACGGTTTGTGGTACACTTTGCACAAAGAAACAAATGCTAAACTTCATTTTCTGATTTTTTTCCTGAAGAATTCATTGAAATATCATGTAAAGCAAATAAAGGCCAGTTCGCTTCTTCAGAATAACTTTTTTAAAATACATCAACAAAAGAAAAGTAAGATGGGCTGGAATAGGTATTAGTTAGGCAAAATTTCCTCCATTCTTGATCTTCCCTGAGAGAGTTAAAAATGGTATTTTGAGATATTTTACTTGCAAAGATAAGTTAAGCCTCAATTCTACTTAAAAATATTTGAATACAAAAGGATAGGTTGATGGCAGGGATTCAGCTGGCAGGGATCAGACTGACTTCAGTTAAATTATAATATTTTTCCTCCTTCGAGCTTTCCAAATGTGCCTCGGAAAGGGAAATGGACTATGTTGCAGCTTTTGCTCCCACCAATTTCTCTGAGAAACTTCAAAAGAGGATTAAGTCCTGGACCTAACACAAAGGACACAGTCACTAGTTTCAGAGAGATCTTTAATGAGAAGTTCCAAATAAATAATGCACTTCTTTTAGTTTTTTCCCCACCAATGATTTTCCATTGTTATAAACTTAAAACAAAGAATATAGGAGAAATATAACCTGATATATGTGAGGAATAGAGAGACAAATATTGCATTTGCATGTACCATTACTCAATGGCAGAATCCTCAGGGTCCTGTTTGGGTTCCAAATGGAAAAGTAATAAGAAAAAAGGATTATTTAAGTACTCAGAATTTCCCTCTAGATGACGTCCAGAAAGATGATATGTTTAGATTAGATATTAGGAAGACGTTCCTTACCATGAAGATGGTGAGGCACATGAACAGGTTGTGCAGGGAAATGGTGGATGCCCCACTGCAGGCCAAGGCCAGGCTGGATGGGGCTTTGTGCAGCCTGGTCTAGTGCAAGGTGTCCCTCCCATGTCAGGGGATTTTAACTGGGTTATCTTAATGGTCCCTTCCAACCCACACCAGCCTATGATTAGGCTGAATGTTATTCATCAAAGCTTTGTGCTGATGATCACTTCTGGGCAAATACTTATTCATGTTAGCAAGAAAATTCCAGTGCTTATGCAGTGCAGAATATTTACTGTTAGAATAATAAGGAGCTACTTTAATCAGATTACAATCTCTCTGAAATTGAAAATTAAACATTCGTTGCACTGTCTTCTACTGTCCCCTCATTCTTTACCATTAGATTTTCTTCTTTGGCTGAATGATAGGGTTCTTGTTTTTATATAAGTGCATGTATGTGTATATGTATATATGCACAATATACATATACATATGTAATATATTTTTCCAAAAAACCCTTTTTAGAATATATATTGATTGAACAGGTTTTTTTACAGATGTACTATAACTAGCTGCATGCAGAAAAATATCTGATAGACAAAAAGAAGGAAATTTGTCAAGGAGTTTTGACACCTGAGAGGTTTATCAGTGACATAGAGTCATGCTGCTTCTTCCCTTCCCCCTTTTTAGGTCTTCCCTACACAAACATGAACCTAGAGGAGCAAAAAACCCAGGTGTAGTAGCAATTCATTTCCCAGACTGCACAGCTCAGAAAGTGCCCGTGGCTGCTGGCTCCACCTCTGGGGCTGTCTGTTCCTTTCCTATGTGACACAACATGACAGAAATTGAAGCCTGTATGATCTCACTTTAAAATTTCATGTAAATTTTTAATTAATTCAATTAGCTTCATGAATAAAGTGACTAGATATTAAGCAACATAAAGGTGACCTACCTGTGCAGGCAGAATTGATTTGCCCTTAAACATGTCCATCTGTATCTCTCAGAATATGAGTTGTACAGATAACTTATTATAAATAAATAATCTGATATCCATGTTAATTATTAGGATTTAATTATGGTGTCTTACTCCTTGCAGGCATATTTATGAATTATTTTTTCTGTGCTGTCCCAGAGAACATTATTAATGCATGTCAAAGGAGGCAGTTTAGCCATGAATACTAATAACACATTCAAAGTAAAGTTATGCATGAAATTCTATGAAGCAGTACGTTTCACTCATTAATTGCACTTAGAGTACCACTATAGTTATGTTGTCATTAGTTAGCAAATACTACATTGTGTATGGAAGAATTGTCCTTCCATATTCATTATAGCAATTTTTGGTATGTAAATATCATCGTCATATGTGTAATGTAGAAATCATGTATTATACCAAAAAACCTTACCATATGCAATATATTTGAAGTTGCTTTATCAATTTTATGAGTTGCTATTCAATATAGTAAGAAGAAAGGTATCATTTTCAGCAGCAGTAAGAAAAAATTCTGTTAATTTTTTCTAGAAGATAGAAGAAATTGGTGAAAAATTAATTAACTCTTTAATAGGAAACTTTCATTAATATGTGCTTTACCCAATTTCTAACACAATTTTTTTAAGCTACTTGAAAATTTGGAAGCAGTTGTCTCACAGGTGTTCTGGTTTGGCTGTTTACTTTTTTACTTTGTTTGGCAGCTTACCTTTTTTGCTTGTAATCAAGAATCAAACCAAAACTGAATGTTTTCTAGATCCTTTCAGTGTGATACTTGACCTAGTATCAGTGGATCTATTCAAATGAGTAAACACAGATAGCAAATGTAATTCTGGACACATCAGAGATACTTCACCTGGACTGCAGATGCTGCGGCAAGACAGGAGCCCATGTTTCATAGGTCTCTGTGCACATCTCAGGTAATCCAGGATGCTTGGACAGTGCTAGATGTCTATGCTTATGTTCACAATCTTCTTTCTAGGCATCAAAAAGCCACTAAGTTAGTTTTCCAGATTTCCTGGATTAAGTGAAAGCCAGGAGCGTTTCCAGAGTACAATATTTCTTTTGCTGAAGTGGAAGCCTATGATAAGATGGACGCCCATTGCAGTGAGGGTTGGCCCTAAAGTCAGGTGTCTGGCTAGCAGGAGAGCGGCCAAACACCCAGCTGCAAATGTGGGAGCACCCCTCGGCGTCAGAAGGCTTCGGGCTGTGCTCACAGCGGACGGAATCGCTGCTGGCCGACGAGAGTAAAGAGTCCGGACACTCACTGGGGACTTGTCAGATTTATTGTAGCACCGGGGAGCGACAGACACCCAGATGTTGAATCTAAGGTATCTGCCAGCGAGTGCCAAGAACAAAAGGTGCAACAGGGTTACAAAGGGGAGGAGGGATCTCAGGGAGGGGTTTACAAAGGACCATTAGGGGAAGGTAGGGGAGTGAACTTAGGATAACTGACATGAGGAAAAACCCAATAGGAACAATGTAAAGCAGGGGCCCCCGAGCCACAGCCAATCAAGTTTCTCTAAGCACAGAAGATTCTGGCAAACTAGGAGGAGTGGGGAGTGATTGACTTGGCCCAGGGAGGAGAACAAATTCACATATAAGGAAACAGAGGGGAGGGGAAATCATATAACAGAGAGGATTGACATAAACTGTGGCGGGAGTAACCAAGGTAACCAAATGACAGACAATACCATGGCGGGAGTTGCCATGGGAACACAATAACTGACAAAGCTAAGGCGGGAAAAACTGGGAGGGCAGAACCATTACAGAAAATGGGGGAGCAATTAAACAAATTAACAGAACACACTACAACAGCCCATTAGTTATGTCTTGCTGTGGTAATTAGTTATGTCTTGCTGTGGTGTGGATAATCAACCTCCACTTAGACATTTCAGGCATGCACTCTGACTGAAGATGCCCCAGACTCCACAGACATGGCCTAGGAAAAAGCACGCCATTGGGAATGAGCACGTGTACCAGGATATCCTACAGAGACTTCTAAATTGTACTAAGCATCTGTGATTGTACAGAAGAACTTTAAAATGGCATTCAGGATGAGATTCAGGCACCCTAATATTGATGTCTGTATTGTCTTCATTAGAATTAGTTATTTCAAATCCAGCATGCTCAGACGTGATGAGGGCATAATTTTTTGCCTGGATGTAGAAACATAGTGCCCTGTAAGACCCCTAAGAATATTTGGTACAACCTTGTTCATGTCTTAGTAGAGACACTGCTCCTGTGAAATGGCATTTGGAGCCCAGGTCCCAGGGCAGCCTAAATGGATGAGTGAATGTGCACCACTGACAACACAGACAGGGGTGCTGAGGGTGCCTTACCCACAACCACCCGTGAGCATTATGTCTCAAATGAACCTAACTGCTTATGTTTGGAAAACTGAATTGCAACTTTCGCTTTTTGATGAGAGGAATAATTCTGAGGGGATTATAATATTACCAAATGAAAAATGAGAACTGAGACACTGCTCGATATATACAACTGCTCTTTAGTCACCTGAATTTAGATACATAGTCAAACAAGACACTGAAGAAGGAAAAATAAACCAAATTCCAGATGTTAGAGACTAAAATCTCATTTGGGGTGTTTTATAATCATGTGTTAGTTCTTTCTCACTCCAGTCTCTGTACCAAGCTTCTAGATTGAAAACTTGTGTATGTGTGTGGCTACACACAATGTCAACAACTCAACAAGTTACTGGAGAGACAAGTGGTAAGGGCTTTCACTCGATTATGGATGACTTTTAAAACTTGTCAACATTGTCAAGCGTTCGTAAGATGCTCTGCTTCAGTGATCTGACTTAAAATGAGTCCTGCAAGTTTGAAAATAGTCTCTGCATTAATTCAGCTAACACTGAGCTACTGTTCATTGATAGGAGGCACTGGAGTAGACAGGTGTACTACTATAGGAAAACTTCTCTTGAATTCATTAGTTTAATGAGAAATCTCATAATTACTTTGAATCCTACTATGTTCTGATAGAAAGAGAGAAGTAGAGTTGCAACTGAATTATTTAAATCCTGTTTATGCTCAAGTTTCCTGGCAAATTGAAAGTCCTTGAAATAGAGAAAGAAGTCATTATCAAAAAGGAAGTTTTAGCAGAAATCTTTAAATGATAAAGGCTGTATCTTTCCCTTTGATGTACGTGTGAATCTTCCACTGAAGTCAACTGGAACAGCATTCATACCTTCAGGATCTGGATTTGTTCATAATCCTCTGAATTTTAAATTCTCATTTCATTATATCAAGTAAGGGAGAGAGGATTAGTTGGCAGTATCTGAGAGCTTTAATTTTTTTATGGGATTTGTACATCTAGTAGAAAAGTAAATGAAAAATTGAGAATGCATCCCTCATGATGATGAGCATTTTAAAATGTGTCTTTTACAAACCTTGATTTTTGCATCAAGAACCTTCTCACTGTCTTTGTCATTAACCAGTGGGTAGGAAAAAGAGATTAGAATTTCCAACAAAGAGAATCACTTTCTTTTTGATTGAATACACACAAACAAGGTTCACAAAATCTACATCTTCACATTTTGCTATTGGCCTTATACAGAGGAGAGTCTATCTGCCCTGAATTGTAGGCTGCTTGAATTTCCCTTATCACTACTTTGATGAGCACCATGATAGTTTTGCAACATTTTATTGTTTATCCATAAACATTGGTTGGAACACAAGCTTTTCAAAATGTCAAATATGTAGAAGATAATAACACACTACAGAAAAGCATAATGTTCTGTTAGATCATTATCCCACAGAATTATCAGCAACAAATTAAATGTGTTTAATTTCCCACATACAATTCAAGTTTTCACTGCTAGTCAATTAATATATTTTCCACTTATTTTAAAAGAGTCTATTGTTTCAAACATGCTTAATTATGGACATGTGATGTTAGAATTCAAAAACTTTAATTCCCTAATTAATTAAGGCTAAATGGCTTGAACGAGCATAGGATTTATTAAGTTACCCAGTTGCAGACTATTTGTGCATTTGTATAAGAGAAATAACAGATAACAAGGAAAATGAAAGATTAGGCTCACAAACATTTTTGCAGTAATATGAAGGTGGTATTTGAGGCAGCAGTGAAGACCAAACTTCTTTAGTTGCTGCCTGATGGGTCACTGAAGGATTTTCTCAGGCACAGCCTTTCAGAGGGTCAGTTCAAAATTTGTCACTGTAAATAAGGGGTGAAGGTTATAATTGTGAGTATTTTGGGATATCAGGAGGAGCTTGTGAGGCTATGTAAACCTTGTTAGGAGGTGTTTAGGGAAAGCACCAAGGGTGGAAAGGAAAATATGAGAGCAGATCACGGAGGAGCAAACATGGGAGAATGAAGAAGTGGGAATAAAAATAGAAAATAAGTTGGCCAATGTGCTATTCTGACTGAACCCAGAGCTCTGCTACAGCCTGTCATATTTTGCTACTGTCTTAGTCTTATTTTGTTCAGTGTAATTCAGTCTCCTCTAGGTGTGATTGCTGCAGTCTAAGGGCCAGCAATAGGAGAAAAGTTCACAATGCCAGTAGCAGCCAGAGGGTCCAGCATGAGGAACAAGGTGGATTGGCAGCAGAGACCTGTGGGTGTTTGTCTTGTCCCAGTGATTTACACAAAAACACCTATAATCAAGGGGTTAATGTCAAAAGCTATTCATTCAGGTATGCATATGTAATTCACTAAATCTGAGCTGGACTTGCTCAAAAGCAGGAGGAGCCCTGCATCTGGAAGGACTCAAGGTCTGAGTAAGTGATAGGCAAGGAAGGTTGAGGTCTGGGCATTGACATTAGGCATAAAATAGAGAGCCCATACAAAATCTAAAGGAACTGTAACAGTGGGACTGCCTGTGAGACGAGTTCATACATAAAGCTGTAGGAGAAGATCAAACTGGACGAGGTGCTGAGCAAGGGAAGATCTGCACACAGGGAGAGGGGGCCCAGGGTTTGGGCACAGGCATTGAACAGAATTAGAGACTGTGCTGCTACTCAATGCCATTATCACTGTGGGTATGAACCTGGAGAATGAATTGAGGAATTTTTCTGTGAATTCTCTCCTGAATTTGGATACTATTGGTATGGGACTGGTTTTCATTAGGAGACTTTAATTTTGATGGGCCAGAGGGGAGTAACTGGATACAGCCCTCTGTATCTCTGTTTCCTGTGAGTTTTCACAGTGGTAGATATTCATATTGCTAAAGACAACAGTCCGCATGGCCAGCTGCATTGGTGTGCATTTGTGTGCTCCAACCCCTCTGAAACACTCACTGAGAGCTGCAACAGGCTGGGGCTGTACTGGGCGCAGGAGCAGCAGCAGCCTCATCTGCTGGGATGGAGAGATCCTCAGGTCTGGACTGCAGTGACCAGGAGGAAATACCTTCCATATCCTGGAGACTGCTCCCTGCACATCCTTAACACTCAGCACCTTCATCAGCTGTTGTCAGTTCTGCCTTGTATATCTCCTTCAAGTTTATTGTATCTGGCCTTTAAAAAACATGAATTATTTTTACTGCTGCAAATGGAATTAGAAAGCCTGATACAAATGAAACTGACAGTTTTTGATTTGAGGGGTTTATTTTTCACTTTAGAGTTTGAGACCTTGATGGATGCCAGTCTTTTATCATGCCATCTGATATTAAAATGAAGAATGCAAAAAAGAAAGCAAACCAAAGCAAGGATTTGACCTTTTTCCAACAAAAAAAACCCCAACTCTCTGAAAGTGGCAATAGTTACCATCTGTCAAAACTTCGAAAATGCTAAAAATTAAAAAGACAAAATGAAAATGATAATTTAATAGATTAAATTAATAAAAGCTCCAACCCTATTATTTCTTACAATCTGAGTAGAGATCTTTTTCCTTAAAAAAGCCCATTTCTTTAACAGGAAAAAAAAATCCAACCCAATTAAATCCCAGATAATAAAAGGTAAACCTTTGCGGAATTTAGCAGGTCTGATTTGCAGATATTGAAAGACAATTCTACTCATGGAAGTGTAATTTTTTTTGCTTTTACTGGTATTTTGCTTTTCTCTAAGCAACTGCTGCCAGCAGACATCAAAGATGGAATACAGACTTGCATGAATGTTTCTTCTGTTCTTACATTATAAAACTTATTTCTGTTCTTGCCACTCTTGAGTCAAACAGCTTTGGACTTCCTGTTAAAATTATGACTTCAAGCTGTTTAGATTGAAACTAGAACATAATATCATTGGTACCAAGACAGTTCTCCCTTACCATGCTGACTTGTAAAGTGTTTTTTGGACTAATTACATCATTTTACACAGCTTGCTCAAGTCCAGCAAAAAAAAAAAAAATCCAATGTAAGTTACTAGGCACTGTAGGGTCAGGTCCAGATCCAGTGAGGTTTTTAAACTCCTAGCATCTACTCAGTTCTTCAATTGCCCATTTAAACAGCTAGAAACCTAAATATGGGCCAGCACAGTAAATTATCAACTGTATTTCAGACTCAGTTCTGCATTGTGATGCAAACTCATCCTCTATAAAGGCCAAAATCATTTTGTCATGAAACTGTGGCTAATTAGGATGCTATCAGTTGTCTAGACAGTCACAGCTGCCCTGAAACCACTCTTGGAAATAATTAAAATTGATGGCCTTCAGCCTTTCGATGATCTTTGAATAAGGGAGCATCAACTCTTACAGTCCACCCAACTCTGTATATTCTCATCACAAAAGACTCTTAATAAAAGCCAAGGAGCTGGCTTTATTGGTTACTCAATGTCATTAGCAATGTGTTTCACATTACTGATTTTGAATTCACTGAGTAGCAATGCTTTTTTCCTTTTTCATCTCCCAGCACAATTGCATTTGAAGTCTCTACATGCTAATGATATAAAAGCCAAGGAGCTCTCAGTATAGACTGAGCCTACTGCGTCATACCCTGAATTATTCACAATTTGCCTGTGGAGTGTGTGAGTACACAGGCAATAATCCACTATTGCTCCTAGGCCAGACTAATATAAGCCTTCATAAAAGCTGAAAGAATTTGGTAGGGCGGGAAGAAAGGGGAAGAAATTTTAACCTTAGCTCATACAGCTTTAGCAGAGTGTCCACTCATACACTGGCAGCAGTGCTGAAAGAGCAATGCCACAGATTGTTCAAATTTCAAAATTGCTTGCAACTTTTCACTGAGCCATTTGTGTTATTATAAGACAAATATTTTCTCCCTTTACTCTTTGTTCCTTTTTTTAAGCAAGTCAAATTGCATAAAAAATACTGCAGAACTTTGTGCTCTATCCTTTGGAGGATTGAGGACAGTGAGAAGTGGATGGAGAAAAAAGGCTGCAGCACAGCCCAGTGGGCTCCTGTCACCACTTCCCAATGCTTCTCATCAAGATGACTGAACCAGATTTAACAAGATGATAAGGACAGGCCAGACTCTGCCTTTTTACATAATGATGCATCTACATAAATTCAGTGCCACTAAACAGATTTACACCTGTGGAAATCAAGTGCACTGTTTTGCCCTTCTAGAGCTTTCCGTTTCTCCTAGCCTCAGGGCACTTTATTGAACAACCTCCAGGCACCCTCAGCAATGCTCCTGCCATCATGTCGCTTCCACAGATGTTAGGAAGTTGAAAAGAAGAGTTCTGGGCGCATCTTTTGTATACACATTGAAACAAAGCACATTGAATTTTGTCAAAAAATCAGTTGAGTGTGCAGGAAAATGTCTGCGAGTATCAAATACCATCAGATTTCCCAGCTAATATTCATTGCTGAAGTAAGATTGCAACAAGTACTTTGATTCTTTGAATGCCACAACTTTTCTTAAATGTGATGTTCCTTATCTAAGATGTGGCATGTTTTGCTGTTATAAAAAAAATTATAGTAATTTCTGCTGCATTTCCAACAGTTGAAACACATGCTATTGATTTTTCCCTTTCTTATTTAAGGTGTGTTAATGGCTTATCTCCTTGGTTGTCTTTGCCATAGTCAGAGCAACTTCTAAGCCAAGTACTGTCCAAATTTTGCTCAAAAGAATTAGAAGTTAGCTTTGAATCCTGTGACTTGACTTGCTAATCAAGGTGTGATGATCAGTCTGCATGCATCCAGTGTGAAATTATACCTCTGGAGAAGATGATGCTGCTGTCCAAAAATTGATTACTTAGCTAGATAAATTTATGATCTTCCAGAAAAAGCATCCATCACTGAGACACGCTAAAACTAGTGGACTTGAAGACAATGGCAAAAGTTTATGTTTAAGTATAGGGAGGTCTGGCTAAACAATTATTTCTCTTTCCATAAGGTTGAAGAGCAGATATGAATGTCATTTCAGACAAGATCAATCACTACTCAGGACCTCACAGGCATGGATAGCAGGCTGTGCATTTGCATCACAAAAAGGCTTCATTGCCACTCTGAGGATGCAATGTGTCGTGCTGCAAAGAGAGAGGTGATTTACTATCTTTTTAAAATAAAAACATAACCCCTTTGGGCAACACCAGGCACAAGAGATGGCTCTGCTCCCATCTGACAAAGAAAAGAAATGCTCACAGCAAACCATGTTTCTAACAGCGTGTTAACAAGAGAACTGCAGCACTTCATGATACAGTTTCGAAAACAGTGAGACTTTACAGTATTTTCTGATGGAGAATTTCTGTAAATATTATGGAGAACTTTAGTCAGTGAGTATTAATTTGTTTTGAGTGGGAAAGAGGCTACAGGATTAGAGGTTGTGAATTACGAAATACCTAAAGAGGATAACAACTGATCAAGTTTACAGGTAAATAATTACCATTTGATTGCAGCCTCTAAATATATATTTTTAATTAAAAATAAAGTAACAGAGTTTTTTTTACATGTAGTCAGCTGTTAAGTAATCAGAAAATTTTCTTTGCAGTACAAGTGGTTAGCTTTTCCTTTTTACTATAAAAAAAGGGGGAGAAAAAATGGTGTACTATAAATGGATCCAAAAGTGACATTACACCTTTGTTGTGTTTGGAATGGTTAGTGTCAGTATTTTATAAAAAGATTGTTTTGTGTTTGTATTTTTTTTTCTCTTCTGTCAAAGGACAATTTGATGGGTTAGGATTTATACATCCTCTTTTCCTTCTAAAAAGAAATAGGAAACATAGCATTTAGTTGTGAAAGAGACTAAAATGAAAGTATTTTGTGGCAGATGGGATTTTTATGAGCTGTTTGTCACTATATACCAGTCTTGTTAAGGAGAAATCGTTTTCTGCTTCATTACACTAAGATAGCTCTGTTTAGGGCTCCACTCAACTGTGGAATTACTTTAAAACTTCTATAAGGAATAGAGATGGGATTTTTAATAAAAAAAAAAAAAGATTGCTAATACAGTGCAAGGAATAGGAATAAAATGGTCAAACACACTGTTTTTTTAGTAGCACAGGGGAATATAGAAATGTTGCATTGCATACTTACACTTAATCAGCTGGTTTAAGATAAAAAGAGACTCCAGAGAACTATTATTTTCTACACCTAGAAAAGGCAACATTCACATTAGTCTACATAAAAAGACTAAAAAAGCCATTAGGGAAAAAAATTAAAACTATGTTGGATTCTTTGTGCTGCTTTTGAGGCAGATAAAGTAAAAACAAAAGAATTAGATGGACACAGACACAAATATAAGTATGAAAACACTGGGCCAGATTCTCATTTGCCATCCATCCATGGACCCTGGCAGGATTACACTGTTCTTATGCTTTTCTCAAGTGTAAGCTCTGAATCCTTAGACCTTTGCATCTTGCCCTGGCAATTAAAATTTCACGCACTCCCCAATACCTCTTTCTATGGTAATTCTTCACAGTGACTATGTTTCTGACTCTTTTTGCCCTGTCATTTCTCTTTCTGTCTTTTTTAACGCCACATCAAGTCTTTATTCTATGATACAAGCTTTAAATAATCTGCAATAAACCCCCTCTATTCTTAGTGTATCTTGTCATGCTTTTGTGGAAAGTACATCAGGAGAGGGACTTGCCACGACGTAAAGCTGAGTTGCAAGGACATGGTTCACCCATCTACAGCCAGGGGTCAAAAACCACCTGGTCGGCAGCTCCTCTTTGTCCTGCTCTGCTTGTGCTGGTGTGAACTCAAAATTTTGGTGTATGCTCCCGTAGAAAAGGTTGATCCCTGTCAGCTCCCCTCTCTCTATGTATGTTTTAAATGTTAATAAATCCAAGTGCCTGACTCTAACTCCACAGTCTTCGGGTCAGCTTCTGGGAATGGTCTGTTCTTTTAGCAGCTGGAAGCTTTCCCTTAACCTTCACGATCAGTGTCAAGCTCTCTCCTGCTAATATTGCATGGGCTGTGTGGAAAGACACATTCTCTGACTTTCCTACTCTTTCTGCCAATGGACAAGAAAGAAAGGAACTTACACCTTGCACACCACAGTGTTCTGGGAATGATTGCACCAGGAGAAGTCCAGATGATCTATTTCAACCCTGTCAGTCACTCCCAACGTTCTACTTCAACTGAGACAATCTTCACCAATGTTTTGGGACTCTCCAGCAGGACAATTTCTAAATTTTCAGATGCTAGATCTAATTTGTCACATTCCACAGAACCCTTCCTTAATGTTGGAACATCTCAACAGGACATCCATCTATGAGGTAATCACACCAGACTCTATTATAAAAAATGGATAAAATAGGCACTTAACACTGTTATTTGTCTACCTTTGGATGACAACGTTTTTGGATGAGCTGAAATATGATCAACACTCAGGCAGAATAAGCACTTTTGAAAAAGAGGGCAGTAGCTGATGAATATTGATGAACAGATTTCCCATTGTTTTACTCCAAGTTTTATAAAGAATAAAATAAATTTTTGGTCTGAAAAAGAACATTTAAACAGAGGCAACTTGTGCTTGAGAAATTTTTACATCAAAAACTTAGGCACATATTTTCTTTATGCATATGCATTTACAAGAGTGACCTGAGTAGGAATTAACTTCCAATCTTTTGAGGGGTCTTGGCTTTTAGATTTACTTGTATATTCTTCTTACTAGTTTAAAAAAATAATCTTCTGGTCATGTCTGCCATGAAGAACTGATTATTTGAAAATGTGTCTATTTAGGTGTTAACCTGCCCACAGAAATTCACTGTCAACAATCTTGAAGGAAAAAAGTCATATGGATTAGCTTTAGATATTCCTTGACTAGTGAGAAAAAAAAATGGCATTTAGCCTCTTTTTTGAATAAAAACCATTCATTAAACAACTGTGTAAGCAGAACTATGTCTTTTTATCAAAGGTCCATTTCCCTACTACAGAAATAAATAAATAAATAAATGAAAAGCGACATAGCAAACTCTAGAAAGAGGTTCTGAGGCTACGTTTTTTTTTTATTTTTATGTAGTACTAAAATTTTTTCATGTCATACAATTCATTACTAATATGGAGCACCGGACAAATGCTCTGGATTATTCTTATTTTTGGGGAGCCTTGCTGTATTGTCGTCATCTCTAGAAAAATGCTGTGCTTGCTTGAGCAACTCCTCAGGTATTTGGGGGTCATTGTTTCTTCTAGTCATGTAGTCAGTTGTGAGTGGGAAATGCAGGGATTTATGCTTACTAATACAGTTACACTTAAAAGTATTGTAATTTTCTCCCAGTCTGTGAGAATAAAACTAAGTTATTGAGCATAGCTTTTTCTGTCAAAGTGAACTAAAATTAGAAAAGGCAAAATAAGTAGTACACAAAGTTAGAAAAATATAACTGCTTCTCGAGGTATTGAAATCAAAATAGATCCTACCTTAGACACATTTAACAGTCTGAAATTAGAGTCTTAACTGATAGAAAAAGACATAACTCTGTGACAGCCAAAGGCAGTTTATCTAAGCTGAGAATCTCTTTTACAATATTTTTCTCAAATGATGTCCCTAAGCTATTAACATGACTAACAAGGAAGTCAAAATCTGTCCTTTGGCCATCAATTACGACCTGATGTGTAGCACCCTAACTGAAGTAATATTTCAAACTGAACATACAAACTGTGAAAAGGCCTGAGAATCCAGTTAGGAAACTTTAAATTACTAAACTCACAATTTGAAAGTAAAGAAGCAGTCACAATTTGAAAGTAAAGAAGCAGTTGGTTTGCTTGCCTACAGAGAACGTGCAGGCAGATTTTATTATGAAAAAGCTCAAGTCCTCCAGGCTTAGTGACAGCTGAATCCTACAATATGCTCCATTTTGATAGTAACTCTTAAAAGAGATGTATGTCTCCTTTTCCTGTTAAGGATAGGTGTTATGTCTTCACTATCACTGGTGCTGAGTATAAAGGCTTCCATCGTAAAGATGAAGAGCTAGATAGTTACTCTCATGTGGCTCTACTAGATAGGCTTTTATTCTTCAGAATGTCAGGCATTTCTTTATTTAAAAAAAAATGTAAAAGGATAAAATTCACAAGAAAGGAAATTAGAATTAGAGGAACAAACTAAACTTTTGAGCAAATATATTTTCCTTGCTGTCCTGCATCATTTCACCTGTTTCTCTGCTTCCTTTTTTATGCTCCAAAATTCTCAACACCTTTCTGCAGCGTCTACGGGGAATAACTGAGTTTGTTTGTTGTTTTGGTTTTGTGGTTTTCCCCTTGCAAACTGATGGATTTTTTACTTGGGATGTTACAGCTGTAGATTTTTGAGGTTAAAAATTAAAATCTTCTCTTTAAATACCATAGGTCATTTATTTCCCCTACTCACACAGTTTACCTAGGGATGTAAGTACCTTTGTCTTTCATAAGGGCAGCAGCAATTATGGATGGATCATTGAGAGACCTAAGCATACATTTTTTGGGAATTGTAAACTCCTGGAAAGACATATGAATTTCCATAATTTTTTTATTACTTCTTGGGAGAGAATTCCACAAAGAGTATATAAACTACCTGTTAGCAGGTGCAGGTGTTCATAGAGAGACTGAATCTTCAACGAAGATTTTTTTTAAGTCATGACTCTTTAATGTGGGAACAAGGTCCACTCTGTTAAATGATATACAAATATTGCTCAGAGATCAGTTATAAAAGAGGACTGAAGTGCCTAAATGCTTTTGAAGTGCAAAGGACTTCTGAATCCAGAGGTCTTCTTGTTTGCTGTTCTATAGTCTCTTCAGTGAACACAAGTTTTTATATGAAACTTCCCTACATTCTTCCTGTGCTATTGTGCCCACTGTGTCCTTAGGCAAGCTGCTGGGTGCCTTAGCTTCAGAGCTGCACAAAGTCAGTGGCTACAGCCCCTGGTCTGATAGGGATCCACTAAGGTACAGTTCATCACAAGTAGTACCCTTCCTTCCTCCATTCTTTATTGTCTCTCATTGATTTGGTGGTGTCTTATTTTCCTCCTTTCTTTTTTTCTTTTCCAATCTCTTGGATAGATTTTCAGTTAGGAGATGGCATATTTTCTAAATTTACAAGGATCACACATCTTTGCAGGAAGCCCCTGAAACTCTGGGGTCACTTTCTGATCAGACAAAAACATGCTCAGACAAGATCTGCTATATAGGATTTAGAAGAAAGGAAGAAGAGACAACATAGAGAATGTTTACACAATGTAAACATAAATTCACCAAGAGGTATTTATTTAAGGATGTAGCAGCCTTCTGTTGTAAGAGGTAGTTTGGCTTCACAGTTTTTTTGAGAAAGGTTGAATAGTTATCAAACTTGAATTTGAAGTAGAGCAAATGTAGTGTTTGTCTATATACTGAAAGCTCCAGGTCTCAGTTCTCACTGAGGATAGACAGCTTGGAACACAAGTGTACAGCCCATGAGTATATTTCTGTGAGTGGTGAAAATGAGTGAAATACAGCATTTACCCTAGGATACTGAGAGCCTATTGTCTCTGATGTCAACCTATAGTCTCTACTGTCTCTGCAGGCCTCACTCTTTGCTGTCCTGCTCTGGCTGGACAGCAATGGCAACTTTACTATTTACCTTTTTTTTCTCCTATAGATATGGACAACTGCAGAGCCACTTATGGCAGCTTGCTATTGTCAGCCACAAGCCAGGGACTGCTGCTTTCTTCTGCACACCAGATAAACAAGCTGAGACTCAAGTATATGTTGGGGAAAAGAAAAGATTTTTGAGCATGGATAGTAAAGGGATTTAGTCTAAAATAATTGACTGTTCTTCAAACATAAGCTCTAAGTGCTGGGGATTAGTGTTCTGTTTATTTATTTTTCCTTTTTGATAAGTCTTCTGTTGTCAGTGTTTTTCTTATTTAATTAATACCACAGACAGTAAATCATTTCCTTGTTTCCAAATTATGACAGCTTTAGCCACTTTTAGAGTAAGAGCTGTTGTAGTGTGAAAAAAAATTCAAGCAAATATATGCTTCAAAATGATTATTTCACCCTAGAGACTTAATTTATACAAAACAGATTACCAGAATACAGTAAAATTCCCATTAAAACATAAGTCATCCATTTTCTGTTGAGTGAAGCATAACTTAAATTATGAGGATTTAATTATATCAATGATTATACTGTTGGGGCTGAAAGGTGATTCATGTTCTGAGCTTGATTTTTTTGTGCTTCCTTTTCTGTATTTCTCATTAGCTTTGCTCTGTAGGTTCCCAAAAATCTTTCTCTTATCAGAGTAACAGAGTCACTCCATAACCATGATTTTGTTTTCCCAGAAGCTGGTTGAATTTTGAAAGTATTCAAATAAGATGTTTTTGAAATACAGAGCATGTCTCTAGTTACTGCAGTAGCTCACACTCGGCACCTAGGGATCTGCAGGGATTGCTCCACAATGGTTTAGCATGCAGGAGTGCCATTTTGAAAACACTTCCCACTTGCAGATTTCCCTGCCACGGGAGTGTGCTGCCCCCAGCTCCCTTCTTCCCTCCAGCTGATTCTTGTCTGGAGACTGACCAGCATCTGTGGTTTCTCAGAACAAATATTCCACTTTAGCATATTTATCCCCTCTTCCTATTGCTTAGCACCCTTGTTCCTCTTTGTCTGGCTTTGCCCTCTGCCTGGAGGGAGTGCTGGGCTGCCAACAACCTATTCTGCCCAATGTGTGCCAGCACCCCACCGTGCAAAATGTGTGCCCCTGTGGAAGCCTCACAGCCACTGACTTGGCGCCACCTCATCCACGCAGGGGAAGGAAGGAGCTGGCGCATCAGTCACAGCTCAAAGCAGGGTCAGCTCTGAGCTCACACCAGGTTCCCCCAGAAGCTGAGGTTGAATGGTTTGTTCATTTGAGAAAATCACCCCGAATCTTCCCTTTAAATTTACGCCCTTTACAAACTGCTGCCAACATACCTGTCTGGGGCTAGTTTTCCACCACCTTTAGGTATATAAATATTTCGTCCTCTACTCTCAAGGACCACAAGGCAAAAGGAAAGCTTAGTTCTGATGTTGCATCTAAATTAATGTTATGATTTTCATGTTTTGAAATTATTTGTCAGGCTTCCTAGAAAAGATGTGTCTTTGTAACACATTATTACTCTTTCAGCTGATCTTTAGTAACTTTGCTACTCCTTGATAGCTTTTATTTTCAGAATCCAAATATTTTTAGCCCGCTGTGTTTTAGGGGAATAAAGGTGGCTTTTAAACTCCTATATATTGGGATTACCATACATGCCATATGAAAAGTGAAGTTAGATGGATATCTTTCAGTTCAAAGTTGTCTTCTCCTCAGGCAAAGGGAGCAAATTTACCTATGCAGCATTCCAGTTTAACACAATAATTTAAATCAGTATTCAGATACTGAAATTCATATGAAAACCTTTCCAATCAAACAAGGGTCAAAATTTTTCTTTTGTGCATCAGATATTTTTATTCTTGAGATATTTTTTAAAACTTCCTTTGAATATTAAAAGCCAAAGTTCCCAGAAGATTCCTGACATAATAGAAATGATGAACCTTTCTTGATAGGACTTTTTCTGATTTTTTTGATCATGACACAACTACAAAAAGAAACCCAAACCCAATTTAGTAATTTTTTAATTTCTTTAGGTAGGAATTAATTTTGGTAGAAATAATTCCTACATCTAGGTAGGAATTTTGTTCTACCACAGGTAGACAAAAAGACTGCTAGGTTGGTAAGAAGTGCTTATTTGCTTAAGAGCAGACCAGAGAGGTAAGCCTGGTTTGTTTCATAAAAAAAGAAAAGGATGGTTCCGAGTGACCCCTACAGATGGTGTAGGTGAGTTACCCCTAAGGGAACAGAAAAATTATAGCAGTAGAATAGAACTGATATAAGATCATCAGGCATAAAAAACCAGTCAGGAATAAATATAATCTTGTGACTAAAAGACTTCTGAGAGAAGCAGAATCTAGAGTACTCTCCAAAGAGCTTCCTTTTACCTTAAAGCTCAGCAAAATTACAGAAGAGATTACCTGATACAATACTTGCTGCTTTCCCCAAAAGATGCCTTCCATTCCTATTATCTCACAATTCTATTTCTTAGCAGGTTATCAACTGTCTTAATATCTAAATAATTTGTATTTATAATAGACATCCCTTCCTTAATATTTAGCAGCTCTAGGAGAAAAACATTGCTGGGGTTATCTTAGATAATCCTGGAGAAACCCCGTGTCCTCCACACCTCAAAATACCAAACTTCTTTCTATGGAGCTGATTCTTAGAAGCGTTTATTTGACATCTTTGATGGGCACATGCTTTCAGCTTGCTTATTCATGAAATGGAACATCCTGTGCCATTATCACAATGTTTCTTCTAATGCTATCTCCTAATAAAAAACTCCTTTTACCTAATTCAAAAATTCAAAATTCTTTGGTTTGATAAGCTGTCCTGAAATTGACTAAAAGAATATAAGGTAAAAAAGGATGTTCTAACGATGGATCTGTTGTGTCCCTTAAGCCTGCTTGATGCTTTTATCACAATTTGTAGGTGGTGCTGCAAATTCATTTGACTCTTTGTCATAAAAACCTGATGCTGTGTACATCTGTTTGCAGTATTACGACACATAATTTTTTAAAAAAAAATTTATGACTTGAAATAACCAGTAATACCTAAGTACTGAACAAGCAAACAAAGAAATCTACAAGCAATCGGATCCATTTCAGTGTTTGCAATTTGTTACTACATTTGTCTTTCAGCCACGATCCTAATCTGAATACAAAAATGGAGAGTATTGGGATCTAAAATCATGTGCAAGAAAAAAGTGATTCACATAAACTAAAGAGAATGGCAAGAAAAACAAACAGCTGTACCTAAATTATTGTTATAGCATATATTCAGAATAAATTGTTTGATCTTCTGGTCAAGAAACCTAATCAATTTTCGTACCATTCATCACCTCACCAGAATTTACAAGAAATATAATTTCTACCTTGATAATGTGTTTATGGCAATAAACCAGACCTCTCTAGAAAAATACCTAAATGAAATTAGGATTTCCAGGTGTTATGAAATAATGTGCAAACATCATCACTTCTACATGTGAGGAGTAGCACATAAGAAGGAATTGTCATATAAAGGAAAAATACAGAATAGGAGATATTCATCATTTGGTTGTAATATTTGAGGGTATATTCTCCTTTCGGGGATATATAGATATATAACTTTCATGTCTCTATCAAGGCAAACTTTTGAATGCATAGAATCCATATGTCTGTTTTTCTTAACCTTTCTTTATTATTCCTGACAAGTTTCCTAGTGTTCATCACTTCCATAATTCCACTGATGCTCTTTTACTGCATGTCTTGGTAAATTTGTCTGATCCACATACCATCTACAACTGCTGCAGTAAAAGCTGTCAGTAGCTGAGGAAGTGTGACTTCTATAAAGAGTAGATATATCTCTCTTTTCTTCTCCTACATTATCCAAAAGCTTTTTTATTTTCTGCCACAGTGCACAGTTTATTAGTGCCAAAATTACAATATTCTATTTGACAGAGTGGTTAACACTGGCACTTTTATAATGGTAAAATAAGCTTAATTAATATGTCATTCTGATGTGTGGAAAGTGGGGTGCAGCTTTGAAACCTTGTGGTTGGAATGTCTTCTTAGGAAGGGCAAAAATAAAATCTATGCAATAAAGTTCAATTGCATTATTTGTACATTTAATTGGCAGAGGAATAAACTCAGATACCAGAAAGAATCTTAACCAGGAACTTTAGTTTATTTCCTATTTTTAAACTATTTCAGTCTATTTCTATTTTAAAATGTTTCAGCTCTGGAGACTGATTCGTTAGGGGAATTTTTACACTTTTTCCAGTGTATGGAAAAGAATGGCAAAGACAAAATTGTACCTTAGTCCTAGTAATTTATGGATCATAAAACTAAAGAGAAACTGTATGTGCACATGTGTGAGAGTGCATTGCCAAAACTGCACATCCCCTTCCATATTGTCTTAGTTTTGCAGAGAAAATATTAAACTGTGCTAGTAATTTTTCCTCACAGGCATTTATCTCTATTTTTATCCTCTACAGGATGATCTAATCTAGAAGCATGTGTTAAGGAGCATTTTATGCCTTCTGTATTACTAGAAAGATAAATATTGCACAGTGTAAGCTGTTAAATTCAGCCTGGACAAGAAAAATTCTTAATTTTAAATCTGGAAAAATTTTCCAAGTTATCTTCTATACTAGTGAGCCAACAAGGCTGAATGAGTTGGAACTACTTAATGAACAATACACTTGCAATAGTTTTATAATAATTTTTAATATATTGAGAAATATTTTTTTCAATTTTCATTAATTTAATTTGGTCATGATTTTCATCTAAAAAGTAGCCTATGCCAGTTGGTTGACTAGGAATACGGGGTTTTTTTATTTATTTAACTTCCTATAAAAGTCCACATGCACTCTGTTGTATGTAACAATAAAAAGCATTCACTGCATTTACCATAAATTACATAATATTTTACTTCTCATCATTTTTCTGAGCTTCTGCTTCTCATACTACAAACAACCTTGCAGGCACTCTGCAGTGACAATGTAAAATTTAGTATCAAATGCCTTTTACTTCTCCATTCCCTCACTCAGCACTTCAGTGCTTCCAATATTTATACTGAAATATGGCACATCTACTGGGCAAGAAGAGGGTTTTTTGACACATTTCAACATTGACTGCTCAAGTAATTTTTATTATTAATATGGGGAAAACTTAATTAAGCAAAAGTTTCAATTTATTTTTGCATTCCTGTCTCAGGAATTTTTAAAAAGTATTAAGCATAATAAGAAGATGTGGGCTCTGTATCACTGAATGCAGGCATATATGTAAACAGCAGGTGAGGAACTGTTTTTCCTTATGGCCTCTCTTTTGCAACATTTCTCTAATCCCAGGAGAAATTTGAGCAGCAGCAGCAGTGTCTATGTGGATGAGTGAAAGAATGCATTAGCTGAACAACACTGATCAGCTAGGTATTTTCAGTCAGCGCCTTGTCACACTTCTCAGCTTGGTCTGGTGATAGCAAAACAGAGGAACTAAGAGCATTGACAAATTCTTGTCATCAGTGTACTGCAGAGGTACACAGAAAAGGTGAGAAATCCCATGCTGTAAGGGAACATTACAAAATACTAAACAGTAAAATTACCTAAACTGAATATCAGCCTGTTTACCATTTTATTTTAATATCCATCTGTTTACCATTTATACCAATTTAACATTTCCATGTTATTTTTGTTTAATTAAACATGCTTATATCTAAAGATACAGTAAATATTTTTAAGCTTCTCCATGCAATCCACTCTGCACCGTCTGGCCTCAAAGCCAGATAATACTTACTAGCACTTCTAATTTATTATATAGTTCTATTCTGAATGATTCAGAGGGCTCTGTGACTGCTTTATGCTTCATAATTTCTGAATGCTTTAGAAAATATCTCAAGAAGAGGAATGGAGACTTCCCAAGCTCCACCAGAACCAGAACTCTCTGCAAACCACTGATGCAGGTTCAAACAAAGCTTCATTCCATATCTCCAAGCCACAGGAGACAGCAGAAAGGAAACAAAGCAGAAAACAGCTTACTTTCTGGCAGTAGCTGGTTGTTTAGCACTAGATAGTTAGCCTTTTATGACTTCATCCAACTAATTCAGGAAATGTTAACTTTCAGGCTATATTATTTCAAGCATGAGGAGAACCGTACCAAAAAAATCAAACAAACAAACAAAAAAAAAAACAAAAAAACAAAACCAAAAAACCCCAAACAGCAAATGAAAAACCAGCAACTTCTTTTAGATTGACTGTAGTGGAGTTCTGCTTCTTTAGAATTTGAGTTAAATAGTTACATGCCAGATCTTTACACTAATTTTTTTCAAAATACTGTCCATGCCTTGAATTTTCCAAAAGTTTTTGCAGATTTCTCACAGTCCAACAATTAAGTAATAACACATTGTCTTGAAGTTAATATAACTCAGGAATGGGAAAGTAGGGAAAGACTTCTTCAACAAATGGCAAGTTCATTGAAAATTGAGAGTTTGGAACATCTGAAACTTTTCACAAAACCAAGACAAATGTATCAACATATTTTTTAAGATAACTGAAAAACTTGACAGCAAGCAGTAAAATTCATTGAACTCTGAATAAATTCCTGATCCTAATTTAATTCTGCCTTACACCAGGCTTCTCATGATGAGCCTTAGACTTTTGATTGCTCTACTCTCGTGGTCCAAAGAAAACCTACATCCAAAGACAGTTTTGCAGGTGTCACACCCTGTTTTGATGACCTCGGGCTGCCATGTCTGACACATGTGAAATCCACCACGTTAGGAGAGGACACTATACACACTGAGCAGACTGACATCCTAAGGACTTCTAGGGTTATTAGCCCTCCCTTCAGAAGAGCTGAGACTGTCAATCTAATATGTCTGAGTAGATTCAGTCAACAGAAGTGTTTCTCATGAGTTTTATTTCCCATTGCAAATTTTGGCCAAATTTTAATGTCATATTCTGAGGATTGAATCACTCAACTCATATATTGCAAGACATGTATTTCATATGAGAATAAATTTGCAATATAGCATACCACTCTGAGTTGTTGGAGCTCGGCACTATATAGGAGATTTACTGATAATTTCAAGCC
Source organism: Melospiza melodia melodia (assembly GCF_035770615.1). Classification (NCBI taxonomy): domain Eukaryota; kingdom Metazoa; phylum Chordata; class Aves; order Passeriformes; family Passerellidae; genus Melospiza; species Melospiza melodia. Next base: position 73,298,983 of record NC_086197.1, read on the forward strand.
CTCACTCAGCATACGCTTTAGTATTGAATATATCTTCCTTCATTGGAAAAGGGGAGGGAAAACAAGTACAGCAAGCAAAAACTATGACTTTCATTTGCAATTGAGGCTGAAGTAATTATGTTTGCAGCTTGAATTTTAAATTTTTGCTGTTACTCAAGACTTTAGTCTGCTTTTAATTAAGACTTGCATGTTGGTTGAAAAAATAAAGCATATTTGCATAGAAATAGCCATGGCAAGCAGAAATCTTAATTTTAAGTAATTTTAATCACTTTCCTGGACTGGCAATTATTTCTAGTTGATCCATTTGAAGTGATTCCTTGCAGCAATTGAATATATTCGCACCAATTGATGTTTTCCCTGGGACTGAGAGATCATGTGTATATGGATATCTCCAGGAGGGAGCAAACAGTATTTTTTATCAGAGCCCAACATTTAACAGAAATTTTTAGTCCATCTTGCTTGAGCTCCAAAAAAATAACATTATAATTACTTGTAGCTCTAGGTAACGAAAATATTTGATATTATAGTAAATCAGTTTTAGTGATACACAAGTCAGCTCATGATATATATGCTCTGAGCTTTAGCCTTTAATAGTACTATAGACATTAATAAGAAAGGCAAGGTCAATTCTACAGCATCTACTGTTGTTTCTTCATACTACAGGAAGATAATCTGGGAGACAGAGCCAGCAGAGAATCCAGCTAATGAACTCCCTTGAGACTGATGCTTTTCATAAGCTGAAAAACAGAAGATTGCTATTAGCAACCTCAGTGATGGAAAAATAGTTAAGAATATACTTTGCTGCTAAAAGGTCTTAAAAAGCTGGCAAAACTAATCCTCTTCAATGCAAAGAACCTGTACCATGTTCTAATTTAAACTTATAATTTTTTTTCAAGCTGAAAACACTGAACAAAAACTGGATTTCTTCAGACTTCTTATGAGTGTTGCTTTATATTTGCTTCCTCCTGAAATTTTCAAAGAAGGAAAAATGAATATATTATAAATTACAGAAAACGCCCCATTTTTAACTGTGAAAGAACAAGAAACTTGGTCTGGAAATCTACTGATGCTGTGACAATTCCTAACTGACAGTGGTGTTTTGGGGTCATGTGGAATACCTGTCTAGCTCAGTGTAGCAGAGTTTTCCAGAGCATTTTTACTTCTCTATTAAAAATATATTTAGTAAGAAAACTTCACTAATAGATGGAACACTCAAATAATTCATTAGCATAGTGCATTACACTCAGAAATATTAAATTAGCTGTTTTGGAGTGCTCTGAAAATATTTCAGAGGATGTTTGATGCAGGACTGATTTGATTTACAGACTGAGAGGTACCCAAAGGATTTATCTGAGTTTGTAAATTTTGCAGAGTTATGTAAGTTGCTATGTTTGCACCCCACTGCAATTCCTGCTCTTTAATTTAATCTTACATTTAGCTGAGCATTTTGTAGGATTGCTTCACATATTTTTATTTTACAGATTCACATCGTGCAGGCATGAAAAAAGCAAACATGTGGGAAGGTAGTCATATGGACTTGAGTGTTTAATATGGAGGAGGTGAGAAGAGGAAAGGAAATTATGACAAAATGAAGTACCTTACATGCTCAGAAATGTCTTCAAATTTCTATTATTTCTGTTTGGGGTTCTATCTGAGAGATATAAAAATAAAATGATGAATGAAATAAAGACATTGTTGAAATGCTAGTGGAAATATTTATAGCAAATTAGTAAGCAAAATTACAGAAAATCTTTATTGCAGAAAGTGATGTTTGTGAAAAAACATCTTTATCCCAAGTGTGAATGCTGGAGTGGTGAAAAATCCCAAGCGGCATTTTTATTCTGCTCATCTTATTTTGCCTACATAGCAACTCTTCAAGAAATTAAAATTACTTTCTCCAAAAATTGGGAAGGAGTAACTCAAGAAGTTTTTCTAGTTTCAGGCAAGCATAGGAAATGGAAAACTTTGCTGGAGAAATCGAGATGAAGTCAGTATGGAAGGCAGAGATTTAGGAGTGAAGAGGAGGAGATAGGCAGGAGTTTACATTTCATGGTTCTTAAAAATCATTAATTTTGCACAGGGATAACATAGTCCTAGACAAGATTTACCACTGAGGTCTGTTGGTAATGCCTGTGTTGCCAAGGGCATGGGAATAAGGAACCTCAAGGATGCTGTTGGCAATATTCAGTTATATACTTCTAGAAGTATAACAATTACATTTATGTTTCTTTTAGCACACACATCAGGACTAAACTCAGTTTTGTCTTAATGCAAAAAGGCTTAGGTTTTTTCTTCTTTTTTCCCTCCTTTGTTTTCCTATTTTATCCTTTTGTTTCTATGTCGGAGATCAAAGGCCAGAAAAATAACAAGATCTTTATTTGAGGGGAAGGAACAAAGGAGGAGACAGAAAAGCTCTCTTTGCTTTGTGTAATTAGCTTGCAAATTGTGATGGTGGATAGAAAGGTGATAACTACCCTTCTCTCTAAATGGCTGTGCAAAGTGCCACCTGAAGTCCCACACGTGGATTTAAATTCTCCAGTGTGTTTAGGATGAGCCATGAGAGAAGTTCTGTGGAAAAAGGGAGGACCAGACCATACACACTCCAATGAATGCCAAAGTCATACCTGGGTCAGAATTCACACTGGATCATCTTACACTGGTTCTTCTTGAGCATATAGCCCAAGAGACTTCTACTTATCTAGTCTGCAAACAGAAAGAGTGCCTTCCCTATCCTTCAAATATAGGAATTGATCAAAATAACATAAGATTTGTGCATTTTTTTTTTTTAATGTTCAAAACATTTCTAGTAATAACATACACTGCAGTGCCTGATATTGAATGTTAACTTTCAGGTCAGATTCCATATCCTGTGCAGCAGGTACCACAACTACTGGGCTTCAGTTCAAGTGCAATTTATAATAAATTTATCAAGAGTAATTAATACAATATAATCTGTATTCCTTTTTCAAGGCATTTATGTAAGGTGTACAGAAACGACAAGATTAGGTAGCAGGTCTGTTTTGTCTTTGTGTTTAACATGTGTGAAAACTCAGGAGACAGAGGCCTCTGCGTGCAAAACTCTTCACTAGCTTCACTTACTCAGAAGGGGAAGGCTTAGATATTCAACATGTTTCAATAAATATAAAACTTAGTCTTATATATTAGTTGGACCCCTACATTCATCACTTTCTCTGTGTGGATTCAAGAAGCATCAGAACTGGCCAAGAGCACTCATATTTTAACTGGACAGCCGCCTTTACCTAATTGCTTCAAATGGAAACAGAGAATTAAAGAAATTAATTTCTACATATTAACTTTCTCATAAATCAAATGCTTGGGCAGTTACATTCTTCTGCACTATACAAAAAGTTCTACATACTACTTTTCACATTCTTTTTCATTATATATGAAATAATTTGAGGGACAAAAGCCCAAATTTTTGGGAGTAATGATGTTATCACAAGAAAAATGGTTTTGGGTTTTTTTTTAAATGATCCCTCATTTAACTTTTGTTAGCAACTACAATCTAACTAATGTCATAATTCTGCACTGCATTTTAATTTAAATTTGTCATTGGTTAAAAATTCAAGTGACTGTAAATTATCTTTAATCTCATGAAAGTGGTACCTAAAAATAATAACAATAATGAAAATAATAGCTTTAAGTTTAAAAAAATCTATATAGATCTTCATTACATATAAATGAAATACAGAGTTGGAGGGCTAAATGCAATTCTTAAAAAGGCCTGTCTTAATTTTTAATTCTAGTGACATTATACATAAAACAAGATAAAATTGCATTTTCTATCAGCCTTCTTAATCACCATAGTAGTTACTATTGGCCAGACAAGTACTTATGAAGTATGGCATTGCTGTCGGCAAAACTATTTATCTGCATGACACTGTATGTCACTTTTGAACTTCGATTTGACACCCATAAAATTACATTTTCATCACACTGAAAGATCAAGCTTTCTGTGCCGACTCACTTGGGTCAACATTTTGCAAATGACTGGATTTTCCACTTGAACCATAAACCCTTGTGAATAATTTTGTGGATTGATGTCTGATAGCCTAGGGCACAGATCATAATTTCTGAGCTAAAGAAGAGGTGTGAAAGCAAAATTAATTTCTTTTTTGCATATCAGATTACTGTATACTATTCCAACTTCCTTTCTTGTGTGGCGATTGTTAAAAGTCTTACATACTGTTAAATTAGATGAATTTGCAGACACTCTAAAACTACCTAATTCCCTCGAGACTCATCTTTAGTGTCTTTACAGTAATTTGAAAGATCAACAACCCCAGCAGACTAAAAGCTTTTAATTGATAATGGATTTTTTTTCTTGGTGGGAAACCTTTGGCTTGATTTCCAGGTAGTGTTTGCAAACTCAGCAGATATATGAATTTCAGATGAGCATGAAAATAGAAAAACTGCTGGGGTTTTTCCAATTTACTGGAGTGATTGGTGATGTTTCATCTGTCTGAGCATCTGCAGCTTCAAGATGGATGAGATGTAACACATAGCTGGATAGTTGATCTCAAAAGAGCAATAGCCCATTGTGCCCGATATGCCCTGTTATCTGAAATGCTAGCTGAAAGTCTGCACAAAACTTTTATATTAAGAAGCTTTAAGTAAGCAACTACAGGCCTTGTCTTTTTTGGATGACAGAATGTCTTCAGCAAAACAAAGCTTCACTGAAAAATGTTAGTTATCCAGGCTTTCTTAAATGTTTTCCTCCAAACAAAATTTGTTACACAAGCTTAACCACAGCACAAGGGAGGGTATCAGGTGACTGTCTAGGATTCCTTTAAAGTTTACACAGATTGGTTGTTGGTAAAATTTGCAGAATCCCTTGGGATCTAGTTTAACCCAAAACACCTCCATATCCCCAGATAAACCAGCCTTGCAGCTGTCTGCAGATGCTTTGTGGAACTGATATTCTAAGACCACTTCCACGAATACCTTTCAGGAAACCTTCAAATGCTCCTGTCATTGTCTCCTGCGGGTAGTGTTTTATCCAAGAAACAGGAATGACTTACAGTAATGTCTCACCTAGAGCTCTCTACCAAAGAACAGGACCATTAACCTACTTCACTCTAAGGTCACTGTGTATGATGTGGTTTCTACACAAATGTGCCACATCAGTCTCCAGCTGGGTTTGACTTTCAGCCATGTGCTGTCTGCATGCTCATGCATCCTTAGGGTGTTTGCTCTGTATGTGTGGCTGGGACAGTGTTGGTGACACACGGATGTCTTGGTTACAGCTGAGCAGTGCCACAGAGCATGAAGGCTGTCTCTTCCCACCCACGTCTCCAAAGGTCACTGGGCTGGGGGTGGGCAAGGTGCTGGGAGGGGATGCGAGAGAGCTGACCCAGAATGACCAAAGGGATCATCCATGCCATGCGGTGCCATGCTTAGCAACAAAAGCCAAGAGAGCGAGAGGAAGAGAGGAGGCAGAGTTTTGCAATGCAACCACTATGCATAGAAAGGTCTTCCTTCCCAGGGAGTCACTGGACATCACCTGCTACGTCCCATCATAGTGGGAGGTAGAGAATAAACAATTTTGTTTCCCTTTGTTTCTATGTGTGGCCCTTCAGTTTTCTTGACTAAACTACTTTTTTTTGATCCATGAGGTGTTCTTCTTATTTTCTTCCCCTGTCTTGCTGAGGAAGGGTGAGTGATAGATCAATGTGGTGGGCATACAGGGGCCACCACAGTCACATGCAACTCACTTCTTTATTGCATTCTTGAAGGCAGCTGGCAGGGCATCAGAAAACATGCTGTGTCTCCACCATGTATTTTTTTACAGTTTACGAGGTATAAAACTTCCATTTCCTTTGTGCTTTTCACATGTCAAGGGAAAGAAAAATGCTTGCCAGATACAAGTATGAAGAGACATTCTGAATATCAACAAACTCAGTTTCTACCTTCTATAGGGGAATGAAATGAAAACAGCTACCTACAGATGTAAAGCTGAAGATGAGTTGAGGAAAAGAAATCAACAGATCTCCTGAAAATGAAGGAAAATTAGGAGCTAATTTTATGTTTGACTGGGCATGATCAGCAAGGAGCAAAAATTATAAAATAGATTATGCACACAAATTTGTCTTCTGTGCCTTACACTATTATAGATGATTTGAGAAAATTTACTCAGGATTTGAGTTGTTGCTCCCCTCTTTCCTCTTCACACACCTATTGCTGGATTGCTCCCAGAGAACTTGAGGTCTGTGATCCAAGTCTTCAATGAGTGATGGACTTTTCCTATGAGTGAGTACAAGACAAGGTACAGCCTCAAAAGTGGGTCAAGTTGAACTTCCAGAATCCTTTTCATGCACAATCATAAAGCAAATACAGATTTTCTCCTCAGCAAAAGGGATATATAAGCCTGTCATTCTGATTAATTGTATAAGATGATTTCTTCTCTGCTGGCATTCCCGTATCTTCTTTGACCTTAAAGGATACATAAATTCCCTAATACCCTTGAATTTGCAAGAGTGTAATGGTCAAGATGAGGAATGTGAGTCTTTTTTTTACTTGAAAGATGGTGTTGGGAGTGCTCTGTGCAGTTTTGGGTACCTTCAAGTTTATATTCACCATAATTGTATTTTAAATAATATTAATCTTATCATTTCAACCAGTAGGCACTTTCTATTTTGTTATTTTTTCTGAATCACTCCTTTTCTCATACAATGCAGGATCATTTTTTTGTCATGCTGTTTTAGTAGAAGCCATTTGTACTGGTACAGCTTCCCATTAAATCTTAAAGTTGTGAATTGCATTTCTTGTATCAGTGAAGCTTTCGGAAGTCTTCCTCTTCATTTCTAGTAGCTGTGTCAGGACCAGCAAAAACCATATCATGTGGTTGCTTAAAGCTTTTTTCCCCACACTTACTAGAAAATTCAGTTTTACCACTCAATTTGTTGCCTGATAAATTAAACATTCATAGATTCTTTGCAAACTATATGATGTAATCCACGGATTGAACCAAGTGCATCATTTTTTGTCTGTGGTTTCTGCAGGGATTTTCACTTCTTTTTTTCCTCCAGTTTCCTACATCTTCTTAATAGATTGATCTTGCAACCATGCATGAAGGATTGTTTCTCATGATGAAAGCACGTGGGCATTGTTGACTGCTGTGCCAGGTTGAAGCTCATCTGCTGTCTGGGTTCTGACATACTTCATCTGTACACAGTTTATATATATATGGTGATGAAGGTTCCACTTGCTATTAGCAACAGCAGTCATCATCATTAAGAGTCTAGTCAGTCTGTCAGCAGCAGTCTGTACGTGACTTTGTTTTGCAAATAAAGTACACTCAGACTCTTAATACATTGTTTGAGTGTTTCTGTAAACTGATAGTGCTTTAAGTGTTTCAGATTCATCCTCAGAAACTTTCGTGCTTTCATTTAAAAATTTGTAATCACCAACTGCTTTGGGAGAAAGTTATTCTGCAGGAGCCTCCACATCAGTTATTCCTTTTTCTAGGCAGCTAATAAGAACTATGAAATCATCAAACTGAGTGTGAGTTTTATCTCCTACTGGATGTCATAAAATTTCATCTTTTTCTCAATAGTTAGATTAATAACAGTTACATAGTGTGGTAGGCTTCAGTCATGGAAAATTCTGTCCTTTCCTGAGCTATCAAAGATTTATTTTTGCTCATAACGGTCAGACTGGAGCTTTTGCAGCCATGCATTTTCCTCAACACTTCTAAATTAAAATCTCATCACGGTTGTTGCTTTCTTTCCCTTCACAGTAAATAAGATATGAGGGAATCACATGTTGTCAGTGGGATTTAAGAATCCTTTATGGTGCTAAGCTGAGATATGAAGTGTGCTTGCTGTTGTACTTTATGGAGGCACACAGCACCTTTCCTTGTACCTGCTAATGAAAGTCATTATTGCATTGTAAATTCACTCTCAAACTCACTGCATCCTAACTTCCCTATCTAGATGGTCTCTGAACAGACACATTTACTGCTACTTTATGGCATCCCTAGCTACATATTTGACTGTGACTGAAAACTGAATGCTTTTGTTAAATGACAAATGTTAAAATATGCATGGAAGGCAAAATCATTTGAATTCAGGACATGAAAAATGTCAGTGCACATTTTCATTATTTCATCTCACAGCAAACAAACTGGAGGTTTTCCGTTTATTTTAATTTGGGGGTTTTGGCCTGCAGTGCTCCTATCTTCCCATAAGTGTGAAGGATTCAATTCCCTGGTCTGAACCTGTCAGAAGGTGCCTTGCCAGCACCACAATTTCTACTCAGGCTATATGGACACTGAAGAGCCTGCATCCCGCTAGTGGTGACAGGACAGGGAGCAGGACACAGGACTCATCCCTTACACCTCAGGGATGTGAGGGTGACTTGGCAGGAGCATTTGCACTACTTACAGATTGCTGAGAGCACTGGGGCATACTCAGCCCCAGAACATCCAGACTTCCCCAAGGGGGATGTGTAAGGCTGGAACCCACACTCCTGGGGTGGGATGTGCATGCAACCATCATTGCTGGGAGGACAAATGTGACTATTGGTATTAGAACAGAATCACAGAATCAGTCACAGAATCACAGGATGGGCAAGGCTGAAAGGGAGCAGAGGGGACCATGTGGTCCAACCTCCCTGCTCAAGCAGGGCCATCCCAGAACATACTGCACAGGTTTGTGTCCTGTCAGGTCTTGAATATCTCCACGGAGGGAGACTCCACAACCTCTCTGGGCAATCTGCTCCAGTGCTTGATCATCTGCACAGTAAGAATTTCTTCCTCATATTCAGGTAGAACCCCCATGCATCAGTTTCTACCCATTGCCTCTGTCCTTTTGCTTCGAACCACCGAGCAGAGCCGGGCTCCATCCTTTTGACACCTTCCCTTCAGATACTGACAGACATTGCTGAGGTCAGCCCTCAGTCATCTCTTCTTGAGGCTGAACAGGCACAGCCCCCTCAGCCTTTCCTCATAAGAGAGATGCTCCCTTCCCCTGATCATCTTTGTCCCCCTCTGTGGGACCCACTCCAGGAGCTCCATGTCTCTCTTGCCCTGAGGAGCCCAGAACTGGGCACAGCGTTCCAGATGTGCCTCAGCAGGGCTGAGTGGAGGGGCAGGATCACCTCCCTGGACCTGCTGGCAGCGCTCTTCCTAAGGCAGCCCAGGATCCCATTGGCCTTCTGGCCACAAGGGCACTGCTGGCTCATGGGCAGCTTGCTGTCCTCTGGGATCCACGGGTCCTTCTCCACAGAACAAACAGAACATTTCAGGAAGAATTACATTTGGATAGAAATACATAGGTGCATATTAACCTTTATAAGCATCTAATACTGTATTTTACCTCTTGTATTGTGCTTTATCTGTTGCAAATATTGATCTTGCTGTCATTGTTCACTGATTGCAGGTTAATTACATGTTGTTAATAAATCAATACACCACTTTGATTCTGATTTGGTGAAACTGTGGACTGAGAAGTTCTTGTCTTTTGCCATCTGGTGTAGGAGGTACAACTGCATCCTGTTCCTTATTTTAAAGAAACAAAGGGTTCCTAACTAGGGCAGGAGCTAGACTCTCCCTAGCCCCAATGCAGCTTTCTGCTCTGTTCTTACTTTAACTCTGCATAACAGCAAGAGTTTTCAATACTGCTAACTCATTAGTAATCAATGTAAATTTATTTTTACCCTTCTATATGCTGAGGAGAAATGAGTTAAGACCAAGTACAGCCTAAGAAGCTGATAAACCTAATTTCTTGAGTCATTACATGCTTTAAAATGGAGGGCTACACTTACTGGAAAGTAATGAGGTCAGATCAAGTCATATTCTGATATATTGTGTGAAACATATATGTGTATTTAACTTCAAGGTAACATTTCTGTGTTAATTCAGACAAAGTTTTCTTCCCTTTACAGTGTAGTTGGTTATTGTTCAATGATTAAGTGTTTTCATTAATATAATTCATATACATATACATCTGGGCTATATTGTAGTCTGCTGAATGTCATGAGTAATAGTGTTTACTGTCAGATTAAAAGTACTTATTAAGTACTTAATAGAACAGGCCTTTGATATGGTATTTCCAATAGGGTGATTCCTCAGGTAGGCAGGAACTTTTTCCTCCCTGATCCTCTATCCAGACCATCCTGACCTTAACAAAATCAAATGAGGCCCTAGCCAGGAGGACCATTTTCCATTCTTTTGGGCGATATCTGTCCTGAATGACAGATTTAACCCAATTAACATATTAATCAAGTTTTACCTGTCATTTTCAGTATTCCCATTCATCATGAAATCATTTTATTTGTTCATAGTTTTTAGAAGAACGCTCACTGGGGAAGGCCAGGTCTGGACAAGGTCCCAAGCCTGCAGCCCTGCTGATGTAATTGCAAGTCCCTGCTGGGTACCCAGGCATTGTGGCCAAGAAAGCTGCTGGTCTGACAGCAGAGAGAGAAAACAAGAGAAGTCAAAGTAGAGAGACTGGAGGGACTGGAGAGAGAATTGGAGGAGGGAAAGAAATGGAGCCTAGGCAACTGATCAGGCTGGAAGAACAGGAGTCTGGAATGGGGATTTTTTTTAAGATGGGAACTGGGAACAGAAAGTGGGACAAAAATAGAGCAAGAAACACAGAGGAAATGGGGGATGACAGTCACTGTGTGACTAAAGCTCTGACTTGGCAGAAAGCTATGAGCATTAACTCCATGCAAGTGAAGATCTCAAGACAGCAACACAGAAAATAAAGAAAAATAAGAGTATTTAATCTTCTTGTCAAGTCATTTGCTGTATGTCATATAGGAGCCCTGTAGCAGCCAGGTAAAACACCCAGGTCTTCAAGGTAATACATATCTGCTCTCCTCTGGCTACTCTTTTCAAAACTCTTGCTTTATTATTTATGCTTGCCTTTAAGTTATTCCAAAAGAGGAAACAAGAATGTTTTAGAGAATTACTACATAATCCTCAGAGCTCTAGCCATCTTGTGCTGGAGCACTAGTTAAAGGAGCAGCTGTGCAAAAAAAAAAAAAGGGACTATGTAACAAAACTCTACATCATGAAGTATATAATCTGCTGAGAAAATGAATCTGAATGAGGAGTTTTGAATCTTTTGAATCCTTCACTTTGCAACCTCAATAATTTATTTTCCTACTAGGAAGTTTCTCGTCTGAAGTTAGGTATATGCGTTACCCCAGAAGACCAAAGTGTTCATGACATAAAAGGACAACTGCTGGTACAAGGATGAAGTCGTGTACTGTATCACAAAACTAGAAGCCAAGCATATACTGATCTGCTTTTGTCACCACTTTGGAGGACTGGCCAGCTGGCAGCTGTCAGGGCAGCCTGACAGGGCAATGGATGTCTTACCAGGGTTACTGCTGACCATGGAAAAAGGAGGCAGCAGATGATTCCTCAGAGAGACAAATATCTAAATGGAAAGGCATAAGGCAGGCAAAAAGTAAAAGGAACTAAATCCTGAAACATTTGCAACAGGACTTGCAGTGAGGACAAGGGCTTTGACCTTGAAATGGTGGAACAGAAAAAGCAAGCGCCTAATCACCCATGCAGCATCTTCAACAGCTGTTCTGGTGTAGATATTAATGTAGATCTTCATATCCTGTAGATATTCATACAGTCTGAAAATTTGCTTGGCCTTTCAATTAATAAAACATTTTATGAGGAATCAGTTGTATCTCTAAGATCTCACCTTTTATGTTGGTTTTAATTAGTTATTAAACAGCCTTGCTTGGACTATACATGCTGAAAAATAATATGGCCCTTCTGAAATGAATAATCAAAAATAACTTTGCACAGAATTTCCCATCAGACAGAAGCACAGGAACAGCCCCAGCCTCAATGAAGTGTTAATATGCTAGGCTAGGGTAAATTTTTATTTTCCAAAGGTTTCTAGTTTTCCCAAGATACCTTTCCTTAAACTTTCCTTCAAAATTGCTTCTGACATAAAAGAAGAAAATTTTTTTCAAGAATTATCCAGCTATAATATTTCCTAGAATTAGAGAGCGTTCCTTATCCACTGATGCTACTCTTCTGTTGTGCAGAAGTTAAGCACAGTGACAAGTCTCTCTCAGCCCTCAGGTAAGGAGATTGGCATGGTACTCCCACTAACCTCCAAGAATCCTCCACCAAGGCTCTACCTACACCAACAGCTGCACAAAAAATGAATGCTTGAGATCAGCCAAAATGAGTGGTCACAAAGGTTCCAAATGCAACATTACCCACCTCCTGTCCCTTGGTATGCCAAATCACCCTTTGATCCCAGGAATATGTCACACTAAACCCCAAAAGGTCATTGGAAATTAATTTTAAATGTTTAGGCATTCATGAAACTTCGAGGCAGAAGTGGTGTTTAGAAAATTCAATGCGAAAGAAACATTGGGTCTCCAATTATTTTGATAAATAAAAGTGTGGGGAAAACACATGAAATTGAGGCCAATATTTAATGAAATGTGTTCATACATTTTGTCTAGCATTTTAATTCTCATGTTACTTTTGTGCCTAGAATATGTAAGTGAACTATAGCTGATGCTGAATAGAAGTATGATAAAACGTCATTTTTACATCTTTTTATTTTGGATTCAGGATCCATATTCATCAAGAAACACTGTTATAATCAAAGAGAATATATTTGATATATCTTTCATAAATCTTTCTCTGGAAAAATATTGATAGTCTGATTTTTCTAGTGCTTGTTGTTCAAGAAAAAAAATTCCAAGAATTCAGGGCTGTGCTATTCAGATAATGTTTATCAATAGTATTGCAGTAAAATATGTGAGGTTGGAATTAAAGACTTTTTAACAGGCTGAAAACAAATACACCATTGGTCTGGAAATGTAAAATTAATCCCTAAGAGTACAGAAAATGATCACCTGTGATGCTAAACTAATACTGGAAAGTGTTGGGGAAATGAGGAACAGTAATGCAGCTTTAATATTTTTCTATGCTGTTATCTCCTTTAGTAAGTCTAGATAAGCATTTTGTACCTGCTTTATTGTGATCAATCCAGTTTTCACAGTGACTCTGCACCACAGCAATCCTCCACTGCAAACTTCCAGAGCATGATTTATTTGTTTCATAAATATTAACAGACACAATATAACTTTTTAAGAAATAATCTGATTAGATTTGTTTGCTGTAAATCACAGCCAAAACCTCAAGAGTACATTTTCTTAATGACAAACACATAGAAATCCAGGAACAGCTTATTATTTTGTACAATATATTAAGCAAAGCTTTCCTTCCAGCTGAATAAAAATGATGTCTACAAATATCTTACCTTGTAATTAAACCAAAGAGACAAACATAATTGTATAAATCTTGTAAACCCACATTACTGGTTTTCTCAGCTGCTCTATTTTTCTGTTTATTTCCCTGTTGAGTTGCTTCCTTAATGATTAGATTTGTATTGATGATCATTTCTCATTAATATGTTATGCAAAATTATATTATGAGTATATCAATGTTTTTTTCACACTATTTAATTCCTGAAAAAATATATTAAATTTTTTATGCAAAGACAGCTGAAGATTCAGATTAATGCTAGAATGGGTGAATAATGTTCAATATCTATATTAATTAAAGTTCATGTCTTAGTTTATACATTGCCTGTAGCAGGCTGCAAAACATATGCAAATGTATGTAAAACATATATTTATTTTTAACTCTATAACCAGTTTCTCCAAATGATTTTTGCTTCTGATTCATTCATAAACAGCTTATTAAAAATATAAAATAGGAAATATATTTTTGTTACATCCACAGGGTGAATTTCTATTTGAATAATTTCACTTCTGCATTTGGTTTTCCAGTACAAATGCACATTTTCCAGTAAAAAATTATTTTCTATAAATAATTTTTACTAAAATAAAAATCAAGTTTAGTCAAACAGTGTCTATATAAGCACATAAGGATGCATTTAGCATTATTGTGCCATGGAATATCTATGAGCAGGTTATATTTTCTAAATCTCATTAGTTATTAAAAAAAATTTTTGACAACTTTTAAATCTACAGGTTTCTTGTAAAGGTTTCTCTGTGATTGTATAAAGAGTAAGAAGAAAAATGTGTGCCTACTGACCAGCGAAGTGGATATGCTTTCCAGCACACCAAGTAGTCCTATTTTAATTATACCCTGCTTTATCCTCACAAGTCCCTTTCATGCTGAAGCCAAGTACAGAAGAGAAGGCACAGTGCGTGCCCCAGCGTGGGCTCAGGGCTGGGCTGAGAGCTCAAGAGTCAGAAGACTCTGCTGGGCAAGATGTGATCTCTCCTGCCTAGCCGCCATTGCTCAAGGTAGCACTGTGGTTTTTTCTTTTCTTGCCTAAGCATGCAATATTTCTGGGTGTAAATACTCATCTCTTAAAAACTCTGTGCAACTTATAAATGTAAAGTTAAATTTACACAAGTACTTGCAGGAAAGTTCAATATTGTACTATCAAATAGTCAAATAGTAAAATGCTCACGGCAATCAAATAAGGCAAAATATGAGTAAACATAAGCCAAATAATTTTTTAAAGTTTATTGCTAATGTTTGCTGTTTATTGTTGCATAATAGTGCCTGTGAATCTTAGGAAATCCTCTAATATCACATTAGCATTTTTATATCTACTGGGAAGGGAATTTCCTTGCAAAGTTTGTTCCCTTATAATATTGTCAGTGTGTTTGGGACACTGTTGCAGTTTTAAGAATAGTCCTCAAAGTCAGCTGTGTCCTGTTGTTGTGTTGTCTATCTGTCTTAAAAGAATAAACCAAATATTGGGAAAATAAGGAAGTATCATTTTAAGATTTGCATCATGCAGGTGTTGTGAGCAGACAGACTTTTTTTGCTCTGATTTTATGCTGGAATTCATTTGCTGCCCTGAACGCACTCAGAGATACTGACAGATATTCAGGATCTGGGTATGAGCACATCCAAACACAGAGATGCCAAGCTGAGTGCTGCTTCTCAGCTGGGAATTGGCATAAGGACCAATGGATACACTGAGACATGATGGAAAGGTGGCAGGAGTTTCTGGCAGGAAAAATCACCTGTTTATCAGTGTCTTGATTGCAGGATTTGCCTTCTTAATGACTGGATATGGATAACTACCCTGGTGACATGCTATCCAAGTATGCTGCTACAAACTGATAGCATTATGTGTCTTTTTTTTCACTTCTCCAAATATTGCCTGGATTTGTGAATTACAATTAATATTTCAGCTGGAAGTACTTGCTTTGTCATCTTTGATGAGGAAGGCTACATATTTGTAAGCTTGGCTTATTGTGTCAGATCATGCACTGCACAGAAAACTGCAGAGAGGTACCCATGAGACAGAGGAATGCTATGACCCTCTTAAAAGAGCTTATTAACATAATTTCATTGCAGTTTTTCCATTTCTTTGACAGTCTGCCTGTTAGCATTGCAGTTGGTATTTCCAGACACCCCTCAGAACTGCCAGCCCACACTCTGAACCTGTTGTTCTGCCAGCTCTAGCAAGGAGTATTCCCCAGTAGAAAATAACTTCTTTGTTTAATCTAGACAAGAGGTAAAAATGTTATACAATCTTAGGTCTCAGGAGCTCTTGGATTTTAGTTCTACTTCGCTCAGATAACAGAGCAATCTTGTTTTCAAGATCAAAAATGCAGAGCCTGATTTCAAAGTAAATTTTATGTTCCCTTTTACTAATGCCTAAATTTCGTCCTATCAAAAATTAAAGAAATCTACTTGCTCTTGTCATTTTTTTACCATTTTGTTGCAATATACCGCCCAAGATCCAGCCACTATGTCTTCATCTATTTAATCTGACAAGCCACATATAAAGATTCAGTTCAGTGTTTATCACAGTATGAAAGTTATAAAGCTCTGAAAAATGTGGTTTCAAACATAATAGAAATGGTGACATACCCTAACCTATTGTGGCAGCAACAACATTGCTATAGTATAAAAGGTTACTAAGACATATTGGCAGTCAAGGCTGCTTGCACTGCTATGATTGCTCTTTTTATAGGTATGGTAATGCAGCTCAGTTCCCAAGTATGACATGTTGGCAAATGAGGTTATAGTAGTCAGGAAATATTCTTCCACATGAAAAGACTTTTTTTATTTGTGTCTTAAAGCACTGGTGATGACATTTTCTGAGCTGCAAGGCCAAGTCTAGGATAAGCTACCAGTCCAATCAGTGTAAGCTGTATCTCTCATTCTAGGAAGAAAAATGCTGTTGAGGAGAAAGGTTTAATGTTGTTTAGCAAAAGGCTAAATATAATTAAGAGTGTAGAGTGAGAAGTTTTGAGGTATGATAATGTCTTTCCTCCAGAAACAGAGAACGAACTTTTAGAATATGTGATGCTGGTATGCAAAGTACTGCCAGGGTACAAAGAGGAAAGTGATAAAGAGGATACTATATTTAAAATGTCAGCATTATGTTCACTGGGAATAGAGTAAGGAATATGTAGGTGGAAAAAGGAGGAATATAAAAATCTGTTCTTATATATATTGCCAGAGAAATGGAATATTCAAGGATGCTTGCTCCTAAAGATTACCTAGGGCTGCATAAATAAGTATCTAACAAGTGAAGTAATACAGTAGTGGAATTACCAAGGTGCCAGAGAGCAAGAGAAGATAAGAAAGAAATCGGCCAAAGAGTTGGGCATTTCAATAAACATTTTGGCATAGACATAGAGAAAGTCTCCCAGACCACTCACCCACAGCTAAATAAAAGAGCTCAAAAAAAGCTACAGTCATTCTGCACAGTGCTGAGTCCTAGGTGTCCTCCAAGTCCATGCAAATAGAACCTTGCACCTCAGAAACCTGGTTCTCATTCTTGCTGTTTCCTTAAGCTAAAAGTTCTGAAATATTTTAATGGTTAATTTACAGCCTTCACAGTGGCATGTAAGCAGTGCGAAACTGATAGTCCTTGTTTTTGAGGTATGTTGTGTTCTATTCCCCTAAGCTAGTGATTAAGAGATGATTGTTTGAGAAACTCCTGGAACAGATTTGGAGGCCTGTTCTGAGAGAAGAGAAGCAAAACCTCCTTCAGCCTCACGCATATTGATTTTGGAAATCGTCCCTGTTGCACAAAATCTCCCAACTCTTGCCCAGCCATCCCTCAAAAAGTGCTAATTGACCCAGGTCATTATTGTGCCAGCTGTATGCCATTTATTTTGCACTGGCAAAAGCTTTCATCTGTCTTCTTACAATATCTTGCCTTCTAGAAAAACTGACCACATTTCTCACCCAAAGTCTCGTTTTGTTATTATCTCCCATTTGAGCTGTGGTTTCAAGGTTCTGATCATCTTTATCTTTCAAGACTGTAATGAATGTTTATTGGTATTAGAAAGCTGCATTAGTTTTTGTGTGCCAGTAACTGAGAGCAGTGCCATCAACAATGACATTATGCCCTCCAGCAAACTTGCAAACTGTGAAAAGTAGGAGGTCCTGTGTGACAAGGCTTCAGCTGTGTCATTCCTATTATTACAGATGGGTCTGAAACTTTTTTTAATTTCTAAGCTTCCTTACAGCAAGCAATAATCATTATTTCCACAGTGAGAGCACAATAGCAGGATATACAGTTTGTTAATTATTCAAGTAATTTTTTCATCCACGGAACAACAAATATCCTGAAAAATAAATGTAAGTCGACAGTGTAACACATCAGAGGAGCAGTGCTTACAAATTGTTAACATGGGGCCATCGATCCTTCTTCCAGCATTTACCAAGTTCCTACCGAAACAAATCTATGGAATGAAAAGATATTCCCTCTCCACAGCTCTAAAGCTCTGTCAGTGCACCCCAAAGATGGTGCTAGCTCATTTTTTGGGTATCGCAAATACCTGTGAATTCCTGAATTTATGGTAATGAATTGTAATTAGAATTAAACAGAATTATATTGGCAGCGCGCAACGTATCTAAAATAATCTTTGATGTCTCTTATACTTTCCCCTTTTTCTCTCTGTTTCCTCCTTAGGGACAAAGCTCTACCAGAAAAACTTATTGAGGGGTTTTCCACAAGCCACCTAACCAAAAGCAAACATAGCCAGAATCAGGTGACCTGTGAAAACAAATTTTGAAGGCGAAGTATACAGACTATTACTAATTGCACTCATAAGGAATTTATGTCTTTACCCAAGGCCTATCTTTCAGAGAAAGTAGTATGTATAAACCTGTGTTGTGTGACAGACCAGAAAAAAAAAAAAACCACAAAGAAAACTAGCTTTTTAAAGAGCAGGACTGGAAAAACCAAAAAACATTTTCACCATTCACCAGGACTGGTGAAAAGAGAGAACAGGAGAGGCAATATTTGAACCATAAGAGTTGACAGAAAAAAAATTGAATGTGCTACTTTGCTGTCTTCTATCATTTTACATGTTGATTTATTCCAAATATATACAGAGGACATTGTTAAAAATTTCCCAAGCACTGGGATTATGGAAGAATGGAATAAAGGAATAAATTGTGAAACCCCTGAAGAAGCATCTGCTGATGACAAGAGACTCCCCTCCTCTCTCCAGAGCTGTGCAGAGGGAGAAGGCACCAAGAGAAGAACAGCTCCTGCCAAGTGTGCATAGCAAAGCTCTCAAACAGCTGCACATCCCTATGACCAGCAGGCTCCTGTGCAAAACCTGATTATGGCATGAGAAATGGTCTGTGACCTTTAAAAAAAAATTAAAGAAGACGTTCTCAAGTACTTCCGAGGTCACAAAACTGGAATTGACTTTCAAAAGATTTAGACTGAAAAATTCTTCATTATCACTTTTCAATAATTTGAGCTGCTATTTTTCATTCTCAATCCCCCAAGGAAAAATGGCCTTTCCCACAAGAGGAACACCAGTCTCATTTTCAAAAGGTAAACTGACTGAACTTCATTTGTACCTTCTTGTTCAGATGAAGCAAAACCATAAAGAATTGAGATCTGAAAGATTTTTTTTCCTATTTAGATTCACTGATGCTCTTTCTTAACTTCAATACATAAATGTATGATGTGGCTACAAACATACACAAGCACATGTGTGCCTATTTCTATATGTACACCGACATGCACATATGCACAGCCGTTATGCTAAGGGAGATAAAAGGAATGGTTTCAACACATGATACAATTTACCTTTTTTTCCTCTTCTATATACGTACTGAGGTCCTCAAATTAGATTTTACATACTTTCAAGATACACATCTTTTCCAAGCTTTCTTCTTTTGCCTTCTTTTTATTTGCAATTAGCACCAACATAGCCTGCAGAATGAATTTGTCTTAGCAATGCAATTATGTGGCATGTACTTATAATGAAATTAAGTACTCCTACAATTTATTGTTGAGTCCTTTGACCATTCCTGTGTAAGGCTGGTAGCAGTGAAGTCAAAAGATCTTCGATAAAAGAAAATAGGTCCTGTTATGTTCTGTTACAGATTTAAATCAAGTAGTTCCTTTGAAGTGAAGGATTTATATTGACATAAAATCAATATAAGAATCAAAATCCAAGCCTATAAAATGTAAACTCTGTCCAAAATTGACACGAGTTATTTAACTCCATCGATTTCTTGGAAGACAATCTCTGAGGTGTGAATGGGAAGAACATTTTCTTTCAACATATTCTTGAAATGCTGCCTGCAGGTCTTGGCTTTCTGTTTTGTTTTTTTTTACTTTGGCAGCCAGTGAAAAATGGTTAACATTGAGCTCATCATGAACTAAGGCCAAACTACCACATACCAGAACATTAACTCATCTTATTATTCAATTAAAGTTTTAGTCCTGAGAGAGGCTCAGCACTCTCAGATTTCTCACCTGCTTGCCAGGTGTAGGAGCCTACTGGTGTAAAACAATATCACTCAACTCCTGTACCACACCCGTTCTGAAGCTCCCTGCAGTACCTCAGCCATTGCAGGTGGTGTGTGCTGAATTATGGGCACACTCTTGGCTCATTTAGGAAAGGTACAGGATTAGACTTTTCAATGGGCTCATCCTACTTCGTGGGATGGTGGATGCAAGACAGGCACCACCCTTTCAAAGTGCTTAAGCTGGACCTGCAACTGCCTTCTCCATGATAATTATGAACTGTAGAAGAGGCTCTAGGCATTACAAACCTGTGTGATGTGAGAGAGCTCTGAGTGGGTTGGATCTATATTTAATCACATAGAAGTTACTTTTAAGGCATCTACAAGGCTTTACTTGTTAGGAAGAATAGTAAATATTTCCAGCTTCAGTTGGTTGCCCACGCACAGGTCTTTGATACTGCTCTAGATGTCTCACGCTGTCTTACCTGGAAAGCCAGAAGTACGAATAACTTTTGGGTTTGGAGTTGTCTGCCAGCTTTATGTGGATGTCTCTCAGATACAACAAGATACTAACCTCAAAAGTTATTAATGCTAATTTTTAAATGAATAGATCAGACCTTTCCAGTATGGAATTCATGCCATGTCTTTGTCTATCCATAATAGGATAAGTAAATCACAGTGACTACTTGGTATTGTCTGCAGGTGCTTCACTTTTTCTAGGTGACATTTAGACAGCAAAGAAAGAGAATGTGATTCCTCTCAATGTTGTCAGGATGAAGTTTGTGAAAACCCGATTTTTTTTCTAAATATTTAAATTATGCTCTTGGAACTTGGGGGAAAGTTCATAAACCATGATGCTCATGATGCAATCCATCTTCCTCACCCTTTCTCAGTTTCTCTAGTAACAGTTCCTCTACTAGTAAAATGAGGAACCAACAACCCTCCCTTTAGGATTTATAAATAGAAGATATATGTAGGAGGTAAGGGTTAGTATCCATACAGACTTTCTCTAGACTCATAGTATTTACTTATTACAAGCAGTAACTCATTAAACCACACTAAAACAGGATGCAATCATCATTCTCTGTTCAAAGAAATTGACCTGGTATAAATATTTTGACACAGTTTCTTGGGCAAATACTGCACTCCCTGCTATAATGCCTTTTTGCCTCAAATAGGGTGACTGCAGCACCCTATTTGAGGGATTCTTGGCAGGTCCAAACTGAAGGGAAATGAGGAGCAAAGGTACTCCTGCATCAGCATTAGATGGATAAGGGCATATTTCTGAGTCATGTGACATGGAGACAGGCCATATCTATATAATTCCTTCTTTCAGTCATTCATATGAAGCTGATTTTCCATTCAGGGGTAGAAGATAACAATATACAATCCTCTAAATATTGGTTCTGAACTTTTCTCTGTGTAACATTGTCATGGAGTAACAAATGAGTTCTGAATCTAATATTTTCCAATTAAAAATAATTCTCAAATTACGAGTAATTCTAAGGTAAAGGTGTATAGGAGTCTTGACTAACACCATATTTTGATATTTAACTTTCCCAGGAAAAACAACTGGCACAATTTCTAAGTATTATGAGTGAAAGACATAAGCTCCCATAGTCCCCAGCATCCAGGTCTGCTAAGCACAATGGCTGTTATGACATGTTTCTGGCTGCCTTTAGGAATAATACTGAGCATGAATTTAGGAAGAGGGAAAGCAATGAAAAATGTATAAACACATTCTTTAAAAAATAAGTTAATTTCTGCTGGAAGGCTGGTTCATATGCAGACAAAAATTTGAGAATACAAGGAACTTCTTACGCTATTAAGCCCCAACTCATTTTATCATTGGTAATCAGTTTATAAGACCTGATACACAATCCCATCAATTACTGTCTTAAATGTAGGCAGGAAATACTTACCTGAACATTAACATGCTAAAGCTTCAAGAGGAGTGGTGATATATATTTACCTTATGAGAGAACTGACTATTTGACACTTGCAAAAGCGCAGGAAAAAATAATCAGTGTTCAAGTACTTCAACATCAGGTTCATTTATCATTCATTTATCAGTTTTGGGACTACAGACACTGGTATGAAGGTATAGACTAAAACAGATCTATTCATAATTCAGTTGTGACTGAAACTCGGTGCTAAGGGAAATAGTTAACCACAGAATAATATGCTTTTATAAACTGTGTAAGCAACTGGAGATGAAAGAAACTTTTGCTTCTTTACCTCAGCAGTTGGGATCTGACCTTTTGGCTGCAGTTGGTAACAAATTCTTTGTTCTTCTTTGCATATCAGGAATGAACATTTTTCTAAACTCCCTGATCTCAAGCTTAGTAGATTGCAAACAGTTTTTCAATGTCACATTTCTATAAGACTGTTATAGAAGAGAACTAATTGCTGCCTGTAGTGGATGCAATTCCATTCACAGCAAGATAAATTGGATTTCTAAACTGTGGTTTCCATTGTGTTACCTCAATGTATCATAAGAGTTACGTTGATGGGCACAGCAGTGACCCTACTTACCTATACACTGCTTTATGCACAAAGCATCGTCTTGTTTTGCTCAGCAATAGAAAAGACAAAAGGAACCCCAAAGTATAGCTGTGGACTGCCACCTGTTGGAAAGGGTTTAAACAGAGTTACAGAATTGCTTAGGCTGGCACAAAGACCTCAAAGACCATAGAATGCAAACATTAATCCTACACTGCCATGTTCATCACTAAACCATACACCCAAGTGCCACACCTACACTTCCCTGGGCAGCTTGACCCTCAACATCTGGCCTTTTCTTTCAGTGAAGAACTTTTTCCTAATACCCAACCTAAACCTCCTCTGAAATAACTTGCGGCCGTTTCCCCCAGTCCAGTAATTTGCTACCTGGGAAAAGAGACTGATACTGACCTCCTACAACCTCCTTTCAGGCAGTTGATGCATACTGTCCTCTTATCAGACCCTTCCTGGAGGGGTAGAAAGGATGACTTTTACTCATGGATTTAATAATCATTCCATTTCAATGCTGGAGCTGTATTTTGACTACTAGGACCAATAAATGATTTTACTTCTTTTTCTTTGATTTTTTGGATGGAAAAAAAAAAAAAAAAGTTTTTCTCACAAAGAATTGTAACTCAACATTAAAAATATGTATGAGGCAAATTTTTAGTTTTGATATTTCACAAGTTTATAGTATAATTGAAAGAAAGGAAGAAGCAGGAGGAAACATGCAGTCCTCACTGTTCTAAAATATCCAGGAAGAAAATAAAACAAAAAATCTTTTGACTTGGCAGGCTCAGAGGTTTGGAAATAGAGGCACACTTTTGAGCTGGAAGCCAAACATTAATGGTGTGATCTCAATAGTAGGAACAATATTTATAAATTTATTCATTAACAATCTGTACAATGGAACCAAGAAAATCCTCATTGATTTTTTAAATTATGCCAGACTGGGAGAAGCTGCTGATATACCCAAGGGTCATGCTGCTGCTCAGAGGTATCTTGACAGGCTGGAGAAATGGGCAGAGAGACCCCATCAGGTTAAGCAAAGGGAAATGCTGACTCCTGCCCCTGGGGAAGACCAACCTCAGATACCAGCACTGGCTAGCTCCAGCCAGCTGGAAAACTGAAAAATCCTTGCTGATCTTGGTAGGCACCAGGCTGTACATGAGCCAGCATTGTACCCTTTCAGCAATCAAGGCAGACAGCCACCACAGCTCCAAGAGCCTTGGAGCCTTGGAGCAAGAGCCTTTCCAGTGGGTGGAGAGGTGATCCTTCGCCTCTACTCAGCACTGGTAAGACACCCTTGGAGTGAGGGATCCAGTTCTGGGCTCCAGTACAAGAAAGGCAGAGGCATCCTGGAGCAATGTGCTGTGCTCCAGTGAAGAGTCACAAAGATTGACAACAGGATTGGAGTATCTGTCACATGAAAAAAGGCTGAGAGAGCTGGGACTGTTCAGTTTGGGGAAGTGAGGTTCCAGAGGGATCTTATCAATGCATATCAATACCTAGTGGAATGGATTAAAGAAGATAGAGTCCAACCCTCTCTGTAGTGACCGCTGAAAGGACACGAGACAATGGACACAAATTAAAAGCCATGAAATTTTGTCTGAACATAAGAAACTGTGAGATAAGTCAAATATTGGAACAGTTTGTGCAGAGAGGCCATGAAGTCCCCATATATTGCATACACAAAACCTCATTTGACACATCCCTCAGCAACCTGTTCTATCTGCCCCAGCTCTGAGCACAGGGGTGGACTAGGGATGTCCAGATGTCTCTTCCATCCTCAGCAATTCTGCCATGCTTAAAAGACGGCTCAATTGAAAATCCAAATGATGGTGGCTTTTTTATTAGAAGCAAGTGTTGTTTTGAAAGACTAAGGTTGCAATACAGCAATTCCACAAATAAGTTACTAGTTCAACACAGAATTAAAAAATTATCTGATTATCTGCAATAAGATACATCTCAGGGATTTAAATTAAAAAAAAAATATGTCCTCTCTATCCTTTGTGGGCCAGATTATGAAAGAAAGTACAGGTCTCTCAGATTAGCTTTTTGGTGCAAAGGTCCTTTGATCAATTTCTAGTCATAATAGACTAAATATTTATAAAAGAAGTTTTCTTTTAATACTTTTTGGTTTAAATAATCTTCTCCATGCTTTTTTGACTGTGTTAGAAAATAAAATTTTGTTTCATTTTTCCCAGAATAGTCTTACAATTAGCTCTTAATTACAATTGTGGGTGAAGTGACAATAATATAGGAAATTCTTATTTTCTGCTGTTAAGAGTTCTAGAGAAAATAGACTTTTTAGACTGTTTTCTTTTGTATGTTTGGGGCAGTTTTTACTAATTTTGTTTTTTCTATTTAAATTTTCAATAAAATAAATTTATGTAGGCTGTTTCAAAATCACATAGATGAACAAGATTATTAATGACATTATTTTAGGGAGTTGGATTTTTTTAAAATAAATCTTGTTTTGTTATCCTGGCCTGTATCAGCAATAGTGCAGCTAATCTCCATGATCTTACAGATCTTTTTCATCCTAGATGATTCTATGATTTTGTAACATCTATACACTTGTCCCCATAAGAAAAGCAATACAAATATATGATAGTAAAATATTGTTTATGGGCATGTTTATGTACATAGGTGACAGTAGAGAAATACAAATATTGCTTATTTTAGCCAGAGCATTAAATTCCACTCTGTAGTGATATTTCAAGGTAAATTAATTTACTTTAATTTGGGTATGAATTTTGTCCAAACTCATGGCAAAGCAAATTTATGACAATTTATGACTGAGATGTTTTAATAAAACAAAAGATACCTCTATTCCTCTTAAAGTGTTTGGCAAGATGCTGTTGTTATGTTAATTATTTTAAAAAGCCAAAGAATAACATTAGAAACAAAGAAGATTAGAAATTGCAAGAGATAACTTGCTGTTTCTTAACATAAAAGCTAACCACTAAGGCTGTTTCCTTTGTATGTAACTGTGAGAGCCTTTATCTGCAGGGGTTTCCCATCCCACAAGTTGGTCATAAAAATGTCACAATAGGATTCAGTAACACCAAGCCCACATAGTTTTTATTAAAAACTGCTTTTAAGGTATACACTTGTGAGTATTAAAGCAAGCATATATCTGCATATAAACACATACACAATTGTGTACATATATATGTATTTGCAAGCTACTTTGAATTGCCACTAGTCAAGAACAAGTTGTTTAATTATTTATATGCATGCCTATATAAATATTTTTCCTTCAAATTATTACCCATACAGTCCATTTAGCTGCCCCCACGAATGGGGACAAAACAAGCGTGTAGTTAAGTTCATACAGGGGTACTTCTTGGAGAGAAAAGCTCATTTTGGGAAGACAATGACTTACCTTTATATCCTTAATATGAATACAAAAGTGGGAGTAGGACCCCCGTCCTGGTTGCTGAGTCCTGCTTTTTTTAGGAGGTCAGTTTGTAGGTTATAGCAGTTTCTCTGTTCTGCAGGTTATGGCAGGTTCTTTTTCTGTGCTTATCAAGCATGCTGCACAGCCCCAGCTGTACCTATCGAGGCCAGCCCGAGCTCCCACTTGTGCTTGTCAGGGATGTTCCAGATTCTCAGGCTACCAGTTCCTACACTGGCAGAGATTTGGTCTGTCAGTATTTTACTAGATGTCTTCTGTCAGTAATATTCCCCATAATAACCAGGTGACCTTTATGGCTGTTTTGACAGAGTATATCTTTTCAGTGATGTTAAGTTGGTAACACACAATGAGGAAAAAACTGGAAACTGAATGGATACTGTTTTGTTTATAAAAGGATTTCATTTCCCTATCATCTTATCACATCCTTGATGCTGAACTTTCCCATTACATCTCTGATTTACAATACCTGAACCTATAGTGGGCTCATATTGAAGAAAATAAAATAAAAAATTTATCTTTGTAAACTTACCAACCCACAAACCATTCACACTCCAACACAGATGCCTTTAGAAATAATAAATATAGCTTTCAACTCCATCTGGTATTCAGGATTTATGGGGAATCAGGCTGAAGGGCTAGTTTTGTGGTAAATTAAAGTAATGTGCCACATAAAACTTTTAAAAAGAGTGGTGTCACTGAATAGTGTTAGCAGCTCCTACTGAGAGTCAGAAGCACTCTAATGTCCCCAGCACTTGTTTTATCACATGTGTTTATTTTAATACAAGTCTGAGACTGTGATTTGTCTCCAGTGGGTCAGACTCTGCAGAAACATACACGAAACTGCAATGCATGCCTGCAGTCAAAACCTTCCATCATCTAAAGCCCCCCAAAAGAGACACAAAGGTTTCAGAAAGCCTCATGGCATCCAGGCCAAGTTAGTGTGATAATAACTCTTGTATACCATGTTACTTTAGTATCCTAATATTTGGGCTGGGATTTTAATTAATTAAAAAATAATTCTGTCATTTCTCTGTGACCTTTATGGACTAGCTGCTGTTCAACAGAGAAGACATCAAGTTTATTTCCACTATAGCAGAAAGGTTCATATTTCCTAAGATATGATATTTGCTTCATGCAAGGAAAAAGAAAAGTGATTGCAATAAAATAAAGGAATAGATATAAAAGCATGATAGTAAGAATCTGTGTGGGACTGAAAAACAAGGGAAAAGAGGAAATCTTTTATCTTATACATTTTATGAAAAGGAAACTTTATTTTAAACAAGTTTAAAACAAAGAAAAAAGAAACAAAACTTTTGTATAAGTTGTAATAAGAAGGGAAAATGAACTTTTTTTTATCTGGCTAAATGGAAACTGGAATAAAAACCTAACTGTGATTTTTATTTTCCAATTTTCAAAATCTCATTCAGCAAATTAGTTTCAAATTAATTGAATAGTTTATATGCTACTAACAATAATATCCTGTGGTTACACAGCCAAATATATCCTTAAAATATTGGACAGATTTTATATTAGAGCCATAGCCATAACAAATTTCAGCAGATGGAGAATCCTATTTTTAATCAACAAAGCACTTAACAAGGAAAATGAAATCAAAGTCTGAGCACTTATGCTGTAGCAATTTATGTACATTTTACACTTCCTGTGATGCACCCAAATGACATAATCCAAGACTATAACTTAATTTCTTCAGTAAATTGTAGATGAGTAAATGCAAAAAGATCCACAAGCCATTAATTTTTTAACTTGTAGGATCTAACATGACAAACAACACAGAGTTGATGAAGTGGAGACACAAAGTCCAAACAAACACCAGCTGTGCCAAAAGGTAAAGTCTGGACGCAATAGCCATAACAGTATATTGCATTTTGCACAAAAACACACAGAAAATTCCATAGAAGTTACATAGAAGCATTATCAATGTGACAAATCCTTGTCAAAACAGTACCAGAACTCTTTAAAGTTCACAAAAGCAAAGCAGATATAGATTATCACAGTGGAGCAAAACATATCATGGCCTTGGGCAAAATGACAACTTTTCTGACAGCTGGATATTCCAGAGGAAGAAGTCCTTTCAAGGATGTGAAGGCACACTTGCCTAATGGAATTTAATATCCTGCTCCTACTGTGGACTAGCTGGAAACTAGAAATTCTGCTTGACCGTAATTTCTGATTACTTTTCTTTTAAATTATTCTTGAAATGTGAACAAAAATATTTTCTGTCCCTTTCCTCTATGGTAGGAGTATTTTCATTTTTCTTCAGGAAAAAAAAACCCTTTATTCAAATTTTCTTTTTTAGTAACTTTAAAACCATAGTGGACTAAAAAAAATAGGAATTTAGGAGTCTGGGGTTTTTCTGAAATTAGAAGGAAAAGGAGGTTTTGTGGACTGTGGATCTGTGCACTTTACTGCAGAACACTCTGAAATTGGTTAAATCCAGAAGTCCTTCTTCAGGGAGCACAGCAGTTAGGGATTTGAGAACAGCAATCTGACTGAATAGTGCCTTCTGGGGTGAAAAAAAAAAATTATTTATTAATTGCAATGGACAGAAAATGAAATTTTCAATAACAAGTCAGTTTTGATCATGATCTCTGTTCATGATTTATCTCAAAAGCTTGGTTTCAGCTCCTTCTTTGAGAATTTAGGATGATGACAGTGTTCTTTTCCTAACAAGACACATTTCTCATTGGATAAACTAACCCTTATTCTGTCTTTTAGGCAACCTGTGAGAGTTTAAAAATATTTTTCTCACTGCAGTCAAGGTAGATAGGCCCTGCTACGAAAATATTTATCTTAAAATTTCCAATCCAAATTTAAAATACATAGCCACCAGAATCTTTGCTGAGATCTAACACAGCTTCAGAAATAAATGTGAATATAAGTTCTAGTTGCTGAGTGCATTGGAACAGCAGTCAGAGGATTTCAGCATTACATTGTGCTTTCAATTACCAAGAGAATAAGGAAATTTTATATTCCTTAAATCACCTTTATATTCAGCAGTTATGTTGAATCCCTGTATCTTCCAATATTTTTTTTTTTTCACAGTAAACCCTAAACTGTCCACCTTCTAAAATTAACATTTCCTCGGGTGATCTCTAGTGGAACTCCTGCTCAGAGTCACATTTCCCCTCTGACCAGGTTGCTCTGGGCTTTCCCAGCCGGGTCTTGAAGACTTAGAGGGAAAGAGGATGCCCAGCCTCTGCTCGGGGCAGCCTGTCCCTGCCCTGCCTCCCCTTATGGTGATTCTCTCTGCCCCTGCCCCTCCGTGTCAGGTCAGAATGTCCCATCTCAGTTCATGATCCTTGCTTCTCATCCCTCTCCCCTGTGAAGACATTGCTTGTGTTTTACCAAAAAGAATTCTTAGTTTTTTGGAAAACTCTTTACATTGCTCCCAGATTTCTCTTCTCTGGTTTTCATGTGTCCTCATGTCCAGTAACTCTCCTACAAGATGTTTGACATCAGCTTATCAATAGAAGAGATGAGGTTTTTTTAACTCCATCAGCATGAAATTGAAATATCTGTTTTTCATAAATCTTTCAGCTATTATATTTTTTTCCTGTAAAATATCAGAAATAAGGGAAATCAAACAAGTATACCTCTAAGCTAGTTTTCATTCCTAAACTTGTAATATATGATATGCAAAAGAAAGATGAAGTAATATCTGTGCATTCATTGACATAATCATTGCTTTTTCTTAGTAGAAAGCTAGATCAATTTTAGCATGACAATATATTTGCTTATTTTTCACTTATACTTCTGCTTCTTCCTTCCATAAGAATAGAGGCTAGGGATGAAATCCTGGTACTTTACATGCTCATTGGAGTTCTGCTATTGACAAAGAGGAACAGAAGAAATTTCACCTCTTTTGACAAAGGGAAATAACACAATTGACTCCATGCTTTGGGTTTTTTTTACTCTTGTCTCCCTTTATATATCGGAGGGAATTTTTTCTGCTCTATTTGAAATTTCTTCAGGAAAGTCTACAATTCAAAACATTTTTAATTTAAAAACAAACTGCATAGATAAAGATTAGTTTATAGGTATTGTGTATTTGGCCAGGTAACTTTTCATCATTTGCTTGACCTGCCCTTTTTTTTCCCACATGGGGAGCTACCAGGAATTAGGTTTTGTATGTTGGAAATAGCTGCAAAGGTTGATGTGCAAACATTGGTTTTACCAGCAGAAATTCTGGGGAATGGTTCTGCTGAATAACAAAAGAGGCACTGGCTTCAAAACAGGACAGGTTTTTATGCATGTCTTTCATTATTTAATTATCAGATGTATTAAAATGTGCAGCTATGGGGAAAGAAAGCTTAGATGTGTATTTTAAGTGAAATAGGACTGATGTGAAAGCATGATGCTTATCTAATGGAAGATACAGTATGTTGACATATCAAGGAATTATCTTTCCAGATAATCAAAGTGCTACTTAAAAGAAAATCGCCATTTCTTTCTCCCAGATCCTCTTTCAAATGCCTTATTTTCTTAGTCAGTTTTATTCTGTTATTTTTTTCTCCTTCTTTTTATTTTTTTTCTTTTTATGAGAGCTGACCGTTTATGTAGAATAATTGATATTTCCCAGGGATCAGCCATAATACAAAGACGACACTGAAACTTTCTTGGCACTTGAAGTGCAGTCATTCCTCTTCTCATTATTGCCTTCCTAGTCAATCTGGCTTGTTTATAGTCCATTCAAGTAATTTGTAAAGATAACAAATTGCAAAAGTCATTTGGAAGCCTACAGACATCCCACATCACAGAGCTTCAAATAGATGTGGTCTTTCTCCTGTCAATTAAGCTGCTATATATTCCCTATTTCTTTTGCAATTCTTGATTTTATTTAGCCACACACTTACTGTCAAGTCAATCTGAAGATCTTTGTCAATCAGCCTGTTATTCCATCATTGCTGGTGTTCTGCTCTTCAAATAAGCATTTTCAGGGGGGAAAAAAGAAATTAAAAAAAAAAAAAGTCTGTACATACATCAGATGACAAAAAGGAGACAGTAAATGGGCAAATTTTAAAATGTGATTAAGAAAAGCCCAGTCTGTGACAGAAATATATTTTCTATGTGAAGGATAGTTTCAGTAGATGACCTAAAACCAAATGCAACAGACTTAATACAATGAACACTTAACATAAATCATTCCAGATCAAGGCTTATAAATGCCTCTGGGAACTGTGTGTGATATCCTTCTGCTTCTCACTAAGGCATCCCTTTATAAACTGCCCACTACCCATACTGCTCGTAAACTGAACACCAGCAAAATGGGCTAAGTCTGAGCAGACTCCTCAAGAGGAGTTTCAATACCTTGGCAAGCTGCAATGGCTGCTAAGTTGGGGCACCCACAGATGGCTTTGCTTTCTCAGGACTAAGCTGATAACAGGCCAGAGCAAAGCAATGGTGAGTAATCACTGCTCTGCTAATTAGAAGCTGGAATTCAATGCTTTATTCAGACTGTAAATAAGTAAAGAGACGTGCAAAAAAAGCTACCAGCAGCTCTTGTGGTGACACTTGTACAGATGGTTTGAGCACCGAGGATGGCATATTTATACATATTTATGTGCACATTATGTTGATGTGAAGAATAAAATATTTTCTGCCTCTGAGATATTATCTTGCCAGAGGCAAAGAAGGAAATCAGAGGACACTGCTAGAGGAACAGCTGAACAGTGACCTCTCTCTGCAGTCTCCCAGTAAATGATTCAACACAGCAACCAGGTTAGAAGTTGTTACTGGCTTAGCACGCAGCTGTAGAGAGGTTCTTTAACATGTTGGTTTGGAAAATGTGAAAAAGGAGCCTGAAACTTCAGTTAACTGTTCAAGATAAACCTCTGGCAGACAGAGAAGGAGAGGCTGCAGCTGCACCTGTTATATTTCTTCTCTTGGTCCATGCATGGAACTAATCTGGACCTAGTGGGGCTGCAGATAGACATTGAGAAGGAAACATTTTACTGTATTAATTACCTAGATGCCATGTTCCACCTGGCTAAGACCAGAAGTTTGGGATATTTTTAATTCCTCATTCCAGTTAATCTGGCACCTATTGGGTTAACAGAAGGGAATGATCCTAGGACCAAGGCTCCTCCAGCAATCAGAGCCAGGGCAGGAAGTGAGATACCCTCCTCATCCCACCAGCACAGCACCTATGGAGCAGGAAGCAACTCTGCATTTGAAGAGCAAGTTCTGGCCTAATGAGTAAATGATAAACAAAAATAAGAAGGACTGTGACCTGACAAGTCACCTTGAGGACGCATATGGAAATCGAATTGCCTCTGAAATGCTAAAAAAGCTGTCCCACACCATGGCCACAGCCTCAAAAAGCTACTTCTATGTCTCATTCCACTAAATTTCTGCACTTCTGGTTGATATGTGACAAGGGCATTCATCTGCAGACTGATAGGTTACTTCCTGAGGACATGGATGATACCAATGGAATTTCAATCAAGAAACTAACACATTTTGATATGTTATGTTTTCTCCTTCTCAAGCTTCAGCATCACACAGCAGATGTATATTGTATTGTATTGTTAAATGTTCAGGGACTGTGTTTTTACAACAGGGGCCAGAACCAGGAATGATGCTGTGCTGCTCTGTTTCAGAAAGAATTCTGGAAAACACAAAAATTTATATTGGCAGGATGTGAGATCAGTAAAGGGCAGCTTATCCACAGGGACAATATACCTTCCCACAGAAAACATGTCTTTTTTCTATGGGTTACCACAACATTTGTGTAGTTCTCCTGTTCCTAAAGACCATTCTCCTTACTAATTTCCTGCCATCTAGTTACAGAACAACACAGGGCACTGCTCACCAAACTGTTTCATTTCCAGGCTACATCAGAGCTCCTCTACCCTCATTTTCTCTATCCAAAGCAAACATTTAAAATTTTCTTAATACCTGGAGCAGAAGGAAGGGAATTTCCAATCAGAACTTAAGTTAAAGTCCTGTCTTTTTTACCAACTGCTCTAATTAATAATAAGGAAAAATATAGAAGAGGGAAATTCTGAAGACAGTGTTGAAAGGGGTTAACTTTAAGGGGTTAACTTAAAGGGGTTTCTTATCCAATTATCACAGAGTTATCTTTACTGCCCAGACAACTGGGCAGAGGAAGAAAGTCACATAGAAGGTCAGACAAAATCTTATTTAAAAAAAAAAACTGTATTAAATTGTCATATTAGTGATCTGTCTTTCTCAATAGTTTCTTCAGACTGGTAAGTCTGAGCCAGGGATTTTCCAGATGTTGTATTTTTGAACAGAAGCATTTAGTCATAATATGCCATACTAACTTTGTCTACATTTATATGTGTAGCCGAGTCCTTTGGAAAGGAAGGTTCAGGTTCACAAATCACAGGTCTCCTATTATTTGTAGAAAAGTAGTCATATAACTCCTGCCTGCTGAAAGACACGCAGGTTTAGGTAAGGTCTTATAATGGTCTCTTTATGTGGTCAGGATGGACTGCTATAGTCTGTTTTTAGAAGAGTGAGTGCAGAGAAACATGTAATGTTGACAAAAATCTCCCCAAGTGTGTGCACAATTTGTGTGTGTTTATACAAAATAAATACTAAACCAGTAGATAAGGACTTTATGCTTCGTGTTGTAGCTTTTTCTGTCACACCTTAACGGGTAGTCTGAAGTATTTGGACCTTATTTACATCTATTTCAATTCTTGTTTCAAAATTATTTCTGGCAACCATCCCCAGCCAGCAAACTTGCTGGCTTATAAATCTAGTTTGGAGTTCTTTGCACAGCAACCAGCCAAAACATCAGTTTTCAGTTTATAAGTCATTGTTTAATGGACCTAATAGAATTTAAACTCATTTTACAGCACATTTTGTTTTGGTTTTCAAAATATACATTTGCTGGTCACTAGATGATAACAACTGTTTAATGGCACAATTAATTAGGCTTTGATTTGTAAGATATATGACTTGAAGTCATATGATTTCCAGGATTCTAGTAATTATTTTTAATTCAGGCTATAAAATTCCATGCTATATTAACCAGCAAGGCTGGGAAAGAATCCAAAGACACGGTTTAACTTCTTACGATTTAAAAAAAATCTTATTTTCCAAACTGTGCTCAACTCCTGTTTTAGTAGACAATTTGCTCTGCAGATATTTCGGTATTAAAACTGTGAAGTCTAGTCAGCACAAGATTAAAGTGAAATGGAAATTAGTGTCTAGACCAGTTCATTCAAAGACCAGATGCTCTATGGACACAGTATAAGTAGGTGTAAAAGGCTCCATCTTCAACGCAGCAACACAAGGGATTCAGCAGAGCAAGGCATCCTAACCAGGGGTTTAGGGAAGGCAACTTTGAGTTGACAGGATTCAGCAGATATCAACAAACCCCAGATTTGTTGCATTTCATTCAGGCCTTGAAGGCTGTGTCAGAGAACCTTTCCCAAAATTTTAAAATATTATTACTTAGATGAAGAACACTTGTTTTTAGGGAAATCTTAAAAATCAAGGACTGAACTTCTGTTTATACTTGGTAGCCCCTCAAGTGTTCCTTCACAATGTACAGATAACAATTTTTTTCCTCAACCCATTCAAAGACAACAGAGAGGCTATTTCTCCTGTACAAAATAATCCTGTTGTATTGAAAGGAGGAATTTTATATCAGCCAATAGTATTCATTTTAAATAACTCAAAGGAACCAATTATTGTAGATCTGGAGCAGAACAAGTCAACTTACTCTGTGACGGTTTCAGTACTCAAAGAATTTAAATTCTTTGTGTGCGGAAAAAGCAAATTTAATAACATATCAATAACATAAACATATTTAATAACAAGATTGCTGGCTTGAAACATTTTGGGTGCGTGTGTGGGGTGAGGAGCAGGTCAGGTTTGCCCTGGTGAGGCGATCCCTGCCCTGCACACCCCCCCCCACCCCTGCCCTCTGTCCCAGCCCTGCCGTGCCCACCAGCCCCTGGCACACTGAGCCAATGCTCCACACCCTCCCTGGAGCCCCAGCCCAGCTCCTGAGGGCACAAATGGCCACAGGTCACACTGGGGGAAGGGCCCAGGAAGGACAAGGAGTACCTAAAGGGAGACGCAAGGCAAGCACATGACTTGATCCTCCTCTTGGAAGTTCTTTCAGCTGGCTGCTGCTGGAACCAGGAATGGTGGTTATGTGTGTTCTTTTGTATGCCTTTTCTGTTTCTCTTCTTTTAATTCCCTTGGAACTTTGGAGTAACTTAAAATCGACCAGGCTTAGATTTTGCTAAGTTGAATGGAGTAAGCTAATGCTTTGAGAAGTGTTTTATTGTTGAGTGAACGCTGTTCAAAACCTTTTGCCAAAGTACTTTGATTTTCTAAAGTTACTAGTAAAGTTTTTTTGTTGTTTTGACCTCTTGAGAGCATCTTGTCAGTGTATCTCCTGTACACCTGATTCAGAGTGCAAGAGCAACTGTAAGCCTCATAAAGGCTCATAAAAGTCTCATAAAGGAAGTTTTTTGGAGCCTTACAAATGATGATGATAAGGCACGCAAATCTCCTTGTGATTTTGCAAGTTAAAGAACAGAACTGATACAAGTTCTTCCTGATGATCAAAAGTTCCTCTTCAGTGTCAGTATTTTCTGCATCACATAAGCTGGAAGTTTAGTACATTAAGCACTCCAAAATCTTCCTTCTCTCTGTAACATAAATTGGAAAAATCTGCTACATAGACTTTGAACATAGCATTTTTCATTGTATGACTTTTTCTTGCTTCTTTCTGCTCCAGGCAGCCCTGCTGTGTTTAGCTTATCCTATCTTTAATTTTTACAAATATGGCAAAAGTCTCCATGGTTGTAAAAAAAATTTAAATTCTCTCATTTTTTCACAGTTTTAGATAACTTTATATAACTTTATTTCAGTATTTGCTGAGAAGAATTGAACAGAAGTGCTAGAATTTATGCATAAAAATTTTCAAAATGCATTTTGTGCTAAAATATGCTAATAAAAATAGTAAAATTATTACTGCACATCAGTTTCATTATGTAGCTTATTTTAAATGGGGCAGAATATTTTAATAGCCCAAGCAAAGACATGTTTTATAACTTACAACTGGAGATATATCTGTAATTTAGTCCACAAAATATGCATGAATGATTTTAAGCTCCATTTAACTAATGTGTTTTGAAAAGTTTTTGCAACAGTAAATGCAACAAATCTCAGGCAAGACAAGCAGTAATGTTTAAGCATGGTTAAGAGTAATTTTTCATTTTGCAGTTCCAATTTTGGACCAGACATTTCCTTACATAGATAAGTTTCAGTATTATTCTGGAACATGACAGAGTAACAACCAGGTATAAGATTGCAAGCTGTGTCAGGAAACAAAAATGCCCAAACATTATAAACTACTCACACTGTATTTGTTAAAGGAAAAATAAGGTTGTGTGTCCTTGGATTGACTGGGAGACCCTCTGAGAATTATGAGGTACTCCACAGATTGATAGAAAAGACAGTCTTGTCCTGAGACAAGAGGTACTGAACACAGAGTTAAAGACAACTGAGAAGAAGTGGGGATTATTTGGTCCTGCCCAGTGCTGGTGAATGTGGTCTAAGATCTGTTAAAGTCTCCGAATTCCCAAGACATTTGGACTTGCAAGAGCACATTGTACTCTCCCATCTCCCATTCATCTGCTATGGAAAGTGTGTCCCACCCTTCCACTCATCTGCTATGGAAAGTGTGTCCCACCCTTCCGCTGCTGTAAGCTCGGCTCAGGTCAGCGGTGCTGGGGTCTGGAAGGCAGGTTCCCATGTTTTCTCAAGTCAGTGGGAACAGGCTAGGTTCCTAAAACTGAGCAAAGAATAACAAATAACTGATGTGATATATTAAAAAGGACTTAAAATATATTGTTAATAATTACTTGCTCAAAACAGGTAAAGTTGTCCCATCAGAAGCAGTTGGCTGAAGCTTCAAAATGGCAAAAAAAAAAAAAATCCCTGTACCCAGAGTCATCCCACTTATCTCAGGTATATAACTTACAGGAACCAGCTCAGGAAATGAGCATCTCAGTTTTTTCTTATGATTAATAACTGATCTTATTATGATTAATAGTTAATGAACTCTATGGAGAAATTCAGCACCTAAATTAAGTGATTTTTACAATAGAAAAAAATTAAACCCAGTTCCAGACAGAGGGAACAGAACTGCAGTTCTGCTCCACCTGTACTGAATTTGTAGATAATTTACATAGAAATATGCCCTCGTTCACATATTTCAAGGCCTGTGATTTTTTTCACTTGTGTCTATTCAGAAATTTAGTTTCAAGAGGTAGAATGAATGGGTTTTTTTGGTTTGGATCCAGTATGTTTTGTTATTAGGACACAATTCTAGGGCTTAATGAAGAATCTAATCCTGGAAACCATTTCCACACACTTTATGGTCCTCAGGGAAACTATGGATGTACATTCTGCATGAGCAGATAGTGAGATGGACTGAAAACTGGCTGAATGGCCTGGTCCAGAGGGTGGTGATCAGCAGAACAAAATCGAGTTGGAGGGCAGTCAGTAGTCAGATATTCCAGGGATCTATACTGGGTCCACTTCTATTGAACATGGTGGGGCAGACTGTACCCTCAGCAAATTCCAAGACACCACCAAACTAGGAGGAGAAGATGATATGGCAGATCATCCTGACATCCAGAGGGACCTCAGCAGGCTGGAGAAGTGGGCTGACAGAAACCTCCTCAAGTTCAACACAGAGAAGTGCAAAGTCCTTCACCTGGGAAAGAACTACACCAAGCACTAATATATGCTGTGGGCCACCCAGCTGGAAAGCTGCCTCACAAAATTTGTACATCTACAAATATCATCAATATAGATGGGTTTTTTCAATGTGGGAAAAGCTGCCTTGATGTATTCTGTTTTCAGATGTTGTAGCAAAAAATGGAAAAACAGTATGAGAAGTATAACGATGTATTTTACATGATTGGTAGTTTTGAAATGAAAATACAGTTATACACTCATCTTTACTTTAAAGACTTGAACATTGCTATTCATAGAAAGGTGGGATTGAAAATGCAGCAAACAGAAACCTAGATAGTAGTAGAAATATAACCCATGCAATGGCAAATGCATTATTTATTACATGCTAAATTGGCCCATTAACACATCGTTTTTGACCTTGAAATATCACACTGAAGACAAAAGTGTAGTTCTGCCTCAATGCTCTTTGCTCTTTTTTTTTTCTTTCTTGCATTTTGTGCAGAAAATGACAAGATGTCTGGGATATCTGGCCATTATAAGTGTATCTGTTGCTACTCCTTGTCGAGAACATACATCAAGCATAATATTCAGATAAGTAAAGTGTGAAATAAAGGTCAACTAAACAATATTTGAGCAAATATAGACTAGACATTGATCTAACATTCAATTTCCTGGAATGAGAAAAATATTTGGGGATTAAAGGATTATAAATTAGGTGTGCAAGTTATGTGTCACCTCTGCATATAATAGAGGTTTTAAGATCAAAAAGCAAAACAAAAGTCACCACTACCTGGAATGCAAACTTTGTTTGCTTTCTTGTGTCAGTGGCATATCAGACTGTTATGTAGCATAAGGCCTCTTTTCTTCCAAAAAAACCTCAAAACACACACACAGACACACATACACAAAACCAAAACCCAACAAACAAAACAAAAAAAACTAAAAAGGGAAACCCCCCAAATACCCACTGACACAACTATTCAGCTATCTATTCCAGTGTAAATAAATCAGGTGACTAAGAATTAAGTCAACAATGTTAAAGACTCTGATAATAAAGGAATAAATGGAATAAAAATATGCAAATATTTTGCAAGCAACAATTCATTTTACTATTGTGGATGATAGGTGTTGGTGGTTGATGATTTCTTTTTTCTCTCCATGAAGAAGCAGATCAAACCCAAGAAGAGTAGCAGAGTTTTGAGGAGCTTTTGCCTGATTTCCCTGTATTACTCCCCTCTAAAAGCAAACTTAAACTTAAGAATTTAGATATAGTATATGACAACAACAGGAATGGAGCCAAGGAAAATGCTCTAGGCATATTGCCTGCATACATTCAGGTTTCAAGGAGGTGGTGTGAGTTTCACTGAGTATTTAGTCAGATTCTTATATTAACAATTTACTCAGCCCAGAGTCCCATGTAGCAGACACAGAAATAGTATCCTTTTTTCCATGCTATTAAAATTATCATCAAAAGCTTCTGTTTCAACACAAAATTTGAAAATTCAAAAGCACTTGCTCACAATTTTGCATCATTAGTATTACAAGTTATAACTTCAACCCAACTCCCAGTTCAATGTTTTAAAGATCTTATGTGGACGTGTATATTTATCTATCTGTGGCTGGTAGAATGTGCACGCCCATATGCCTGCATATAAAATAACAGGTGCATGGGATGTAGTACAGAACAGTTTAAAAACTGGTGATATCGTGCTGCTTATTTGACAGCCTGAAATAAAGTCTGGTGTATAAATATCTGTTTGATATCAGACAAGTGCCAATATTTTATTCTGGACCAAAAATACCCACAAGACAATACCAGTAGCAAGATGTTTAATTTCAATATATTCCCTCTCTCCCCCAAGGAACTTTTGGTTTTGTTGGTTTGTTTTTGCTTTTTTTTTTTTTTTTTTTTTTTTTTTTTTTTTTTTTTTTTGTAACAAAGGAAAATATTTGAGGGTGGTAGTAGTAGAAACACAATTTTCAAATGCTGTTTTGGAAGAGTTTTGCACAGTGAGGGTGAAAGACATTAAAGACATTTATTATCCTCAGAATAAGATATGGATTTATAGAGGATATAAAAATCAGTAAGTGTGGCTGTTGGATATGTGTCTTAAATTGCTTCTTTTTTTTTGCTATCTTATGTATTACTCTAATGTATGAGAGCTGTGATTATTTTCTGATGTGAAATTGGTACACTGTTATTATTATTTAAATTTAATAATTGGATTTTGCTAAAGCCCTTGAGAATTTTTATTTCTAACTTGAATAAGGTCATCTCTTCGTCTTTTACTTTTCTATCTAAGATACATCTGATCTACAGAGCTATTATGAGTAGTACCCTTTCTTCATATTCTGTTTATATAAACTGGAATCTACAGGTTCTTTACCTGAATATTAAGGAATATTTTGCCATATTACACCAATTATATAAATCCTTAGTTCATTAAAATTTTTTCCAGATAAAGTAACATTGCCAAAGCCACTCTCCAAGAAATCATTGACAAAGGTAAAAATCATGTTTACTAATTTCATTAATTAAACTGCAGGTTTGGGAAAGAAGACCCACTTTTAGGGGTATGAATTTCTTTTGCTAACAATGAACACTTCCACAGCCTTTTTCATCTACAGCTTCATCTACAACCCATCCACAAGGCAGGGCTGTGCAAGCTGTACAGCCCAAGCTCACATCCTCACCCCTTCACCACTAAAGCATCCTGCCTCCCAAGAACCAACTTTTAGAGGATGAAATATATACTGGTATATAAGAAGATAGCTTTTATTGATTTTTTTACTACATAAGTTTGCTTTAAAAAAAAAAAAAAACAATTATAATGAGGGAATGGCCAGGAACTCTAAGGTAAGGAAGATCTCAGAAACAGTTCTGAATTTATCCAGTAAACTCAATGAAGTAACACTTATAATGCACTTTTATTAAGAGTATAAAAATGGATGTAAATATTGTGTCAGAAATGGGCTGAGCACAAACTAGAAACAATACAAACTGTGTCTTTATGTGTGTTGAGCTACGGGGTTTGGGATCAAGTAACACAGCTCAAACAAAATTATTCATACTCCACCTTAATGTGTCTAAACCCCTGTACAAGGCAGATAATTATTAAAATTATTCATCATTCATGCTAGTTATCTCAATAGTAAATTATTGGCAAATCTTTCGGATAATCTTTAAAAGATATTCTTGAAAGAAGAGATTTTAATATGTCTGAACAAATACACATTTGGTCCTAAGAGTATTTTTTTATTTATAACTTTCTTGATGCCTTGAAGAAATAAAAATTGGTGTGAGTATAAAACCTTTGGTGACAGAAAATTTACTGATCCAGTTACTAAATCAACAAAATATGATCAGAAGATACTACTGGCAGGGACTAAGTCCTTGCTCATTTATCAAGCTTTTATTTCATTACAACACTGTATGCATAAACAACGAAGCTTAAGGGTCTGTAAAGAAGGTAATTAATGTAAAGCAGACAGTGGATGAAGACCTGATTCCTAAGATTTTGTCGTGTCATTTAGAATATACAAAACATTTCTCTCCACATTTTCCATTAAACTCTCCTCTCCCTTCATCACAATGCTCAGCTTCTTCATCTTCCATCAGCAACGCTACAGCCCCTCAGACCCACACCTTTCACTCACCCAAACTTAGCCACTTCTGCTATTCTCAGTTCTCTCCCCCTGCTCATTTGGGGAGCATGGGAAATGGATAGGATGGATCCATGGACAGTCACATTGGCAGCATGGACCCGTAAGCCATATTTCCTGAGTGAACCAGCTTGGATGGTGTTTCCTATTCAATATTTTACAGGTATCCCCTAACACAGAACAGATGTTAACAGCTGTACCTCAGAGTTCTCTCAGATCCTGTTCCTCCACCAGCATCCTTAACATCCCTAGGTTCCCAGCTGAGCCACTCCTGAAAACTCAGGGTTCAAAGTTTGGTGCGCACATCTTGCAGGCCTGATGGTGCAACACTTTTCTCGTCTATGTAGACCCACAAATGTCTTTCAAATAAGCATGTCAAAATAAAATCTGGTGTTAATTGCAGTAGTCTGTTATTCAACATATTAAAGAGGGAAAAGACTGAAGTAGAAAAAGGGATGAAATGGCATCATATTATTATGGCATGAATTTTTCCACTTTTTCTCCAATTTGTTACACGACTTAAAGCTTGAATAAGCAGGGACATCCTGGGAGCTGTGTGGGTGCTCTGTGCAGCTATTCAGGGTATGTCTAAAAAATCGAGTTAAGGACAGTTTTAGCAGATCCACAATGTGTGAGCAGACGGTCTCTGCAACACGTACACAGTGGTCAACATGTTCAGAAAGCAAATGCCTACCCAAGGGCAGTCGATTGGGCTAATCAAGCATGCAAAATATAGATGACCTGGACACAGACAGCTGTCATTTGTCCTGTTTCTGTTTGAGGGCACTCAGAATTCCCCAAGAAAAGGGCTAATGATGATAGGAGACCAGGAGGTGAGACATAAAAGCAGTCAGCTACTGCCAAAATCAGCAACGTTAGCAGGTGTGTATTCCCTCATCTGCTTCTGAGGCAACCTGGGTAGGATCGCTGTAAAGTTACAGGCAGGACACTATAAAATTGCATTGCAGTAATTACTGTACAGTACAAAGTCCTGTGTCCAGTCATTGTCTCAAGCTACAAAGGGTCTTGCTTTAGATAAAAAATAGATGCTAGAACCATTGATACCATCAATTCTGTTCTGTGGCAAAATTACTGCATAGCATCCAGCTAAAGATATTCATGCCTGTCTAAGAGAGGAATCTGACCTATTATGTTTTTCACAAGTATTTGTCTTACAGTCTTCATCCCTATTATCCCTCCTTCTCAGATTGATTTTATCATTTTATGTAGTGTTCACTCTTAGACAGGCCTTAGTAGCAACCACCTGGCACAGTACAGCCATAAAATATTTCTCAGCATTTGCTTTTTTAAGTTAAGCATTAAGATGATTATGATTTTTTTTTTAAT
The DNA here is from genome assembly GCF_035770615.1 of Melospiza melodia melodia. Taxonomy (NCBI): domain Eukaryota; kingdom Metazoa; phylum Chordata; class Aves; order Passeriformes; family Passerellidae; genus Melospiza; species Melospiza melodia. The sequence continues at coordinate 73,341,381 of NC_086197.1, forward strand.
CAGGAGCAAAACCTACATGGCAAACTCCAAAACAATGGTATACATGGCATAGGTATTTATGTGCATGTTTGTATGCTCTCCAAACAAGTGACACATATTGAAATGTATTAGAGCACACATAAAATAGCACACTAAAATGATAATATCTATTTTTTAAAGCATGCAAATTGCATGCTTGTCTCAATAGTTTAGAAACAGATGGAGCGTTGTGTTTAGCACATTTCTTTAGAGTTTCTAAATCTGCCTGATGGGAATTCCATTACCTGCACCAGCTGCACAGGTGACCTCTTTGACTTCCACTTGCTAGGATCTGAATATATAAGACAGTGCTGGCATGTTTTTAACATAAAGTATATGCAAATATGGACATATTTGACGTGTTGCTGTAGTGCCTATTTAAAATGTATGCCATCTGGTTTAACCCTTGCACCCATAATCATAAAATGTTTCAAACTCTTTGTGCAATAAAATGTTTCTATGTCTTTCTCTTGATTAATCTACTTTACTTTTTTGCATAATCAGAATCAATTAAGATTCCTTTTCACCTATGAGTCTTTTTTGTTTCTTTTCACTGGGGAATGACACTACTTTATTCCTAAAGGTGAATTTTTCAGGCACTGAATATCTAATTTCCTCTCTAGTTGCAAAAGTTCAGGAAGATCTTGAAAGCCTTCCACATTAGGAATCTTATTCCGACAAGAAATAAGATACATTTCTTGTTTTCATATATATATAGCACACAAAACATTCCTACTTGTGTTTCTGTCTCATTTATTTGAAAATGTTAAAGTGAATGTGTCCCCTTTACAGTGTTTCAAAGATATCCTAAGGCTCTAATTGAAGAATTTCCTGCAGTTGTGTTAGTCTGTAGTCATTTTCTAGCTGAGAGCGACCACGCACTTGAGATATTTACTCTGTTACACAATAGACAGAATGCTTCTTTCCTAGGAGTATGAATAACCTGAGATCATGTAATAGGCCTGATTTTAAGAAACCTCAAGTCAGACAATTTCCTTTGAATTCAAGTGTTGACATGAGTTGAGTATGGTTTTGAAGGAAGATTTATGGCCCCAGTGAAGTTAGGGTTGATTGATAGAGAATAGGTTAATGACAATGTAGTGTTCCACAGCAAACAATCATAGGATCATGGAATGGTTTGGGTTGGAAGAGACCTTAGAGAACACCTAGTTCCAGCCCTCTGGCATAAGCAAGGACACCTTGCATTAGACCAGGTTGCTCAAAGTCCTATCCAACCTGTCATTCAGCCCTTCCAGGGATGGGACATGACATCTTCAGGCAATCTGTTCCGGTGACCAGCCCACAGAAAAAACCCTGTCCTTCCACTTGAAGCTGGTCTGTGGACTGGCTTCTGACAGTTTAGCAGACTATAAAATAAGGAGACAAAACCTCTTTACTACCTGTGGTCTTTTTCCATTTCCAGTGATTACTCTTGCTATGTTCCAGATTTTGTCACCAAGCAAAGGGAAAATACATCTTGTATGAAAGTCATGAATTTGCTCAAAACTACTACAGTGTAATCCAAGAAAAAATTTCCAGTTTAGATCTAATTATTACTTTTTTTTTTTTTTTATATGGGGAAAAGTCTCTGTTGTAACAATAGTAACAAGAAAAATAAAGAATAGTAATCTTGTCATGTGCTTGGTTTCTACCCCTTTTCCTAGTGTTACACACGCCCTCTCTTCACTTGTGCAGATCCTGTGGTCGGTGGTTTTGGCCTGGCAGCAGTGATGGGTTATATGATGTTCATATTGGTGGTATCTTCTTTCTCAATAAGTGGTGTACATCACTGAGAACATTTTTATATGTTTGCTGACATGTTTTTACCCTTTCTTTATTCTCCAATGATCTGAAGCTCCACATTACAATGAAATTAACTATATACAGTGCCTTTTACTTGTATAATGTACTATTTTATCTTTGTTATCCCTAAAAATGGTGATATCCCAAAAAGCAGTTCCAATTGTTGTTTCCTTTACTTGACCACTGGTGAGTTGCTTACAGCCCTGTGTCATAAGCAGCCCCAGTGTCAGCCTGTGCCCATTTTTAATCACATCTGCCCTCCTCTGCTCTGCATTCTGCGTTTCCAATTCTTGATGTCTTTTCTATCTTACCAGGCCAGTATTTCCATATACTACATATTCGTGGTAGCCAAAACTATATCATTCTACGTGGAAAAACTGCTTCTTATTGCTATCTTAATAAATCTATGATTTAATACTTTACAAGGTTAAAGGAAAGTAGAATGAATTAGTGACAACCATCTAGTCGATAGAAAACTCAAAAGTGTTAAAGCCAACCCAAGTAAAACAACAACAGTTCAGAGAGGGCAAGCCTGATGCACCTCTGTTCTGGGCCTTGCAAACTCATTTCAAAGTCTGTAGCCAGATATAAACAATGCCAATATCGTATTGCAGGTTTACAAAGTCACAAAGTGTATGTTTTGTAACTACACCATATCTCATGAGAACCCCCCAGAGCTTATTTTCATTTTGTGAGGTGGTGGTTGCTTCTGAGCGCTCTGCATTGTATCAAATTCCCCTATTGAATTATTGTCTGGCAAATTTTCAGAGTCCGGATTTTTACAGAGCTGCTCTGATCAGTGTGCAGAGCACATCCTGACCTAACACACCCAGCTGCTGCCTGGAGCCCTCTCCTGTCTCCAATATGAGCCTGTGAGAGACCTGCCTCCCTGCTGCTGCATCAACTGGGACTGCAAATTTGCACAGTAAAGGGAAGACACATAATCCAGGCAACCTTGGGAAAGAATTTAAAAAGAAACTGGTGTGAGGCAGAAATAGGACAGAAAATGGAATTAAGCAGGTTTTAGGAATGGGATAGTGGGAAGAACAGGAGGTGTCAAAGAGTCTGAGCTCTCAGGAGAGAAAGAGACATGATCAGCAAGAAAGCTCAGTGTCTATTCCATGTGAGGCAGAGAACTCACAAATGTAAAAGCAGCAGCATGTTCACCTTCAGCTTCACAAACTGCCTCACTGTGAGAAGTATAGTGATAATTCAAATACCAGATGAGTAATAATCTTTATTAAATTGCTAGATGACATTTAAGATATGTCACCTAAACTAAATGCAAAAAGTTCTACAGATCCACCCAACACTTAAAATATGATAAATTTCTTCTGTCTAGCACTAAACCACTCTCTATATTTCTCAGCACTGGTTAATTGTAAAAACATTGTGACCATGGTCACAGGGGTTTGCCGGTGAAGCAAGAGACGAGAATGTTGACTCCAAGATCACAAGGCTTGATTTATTATTTTATGATATATATATACTACATTATAACTATACTAAAAGGAATAGAAAGAAAAGTTCTCAGAAGGCTAGCTAAGAATAGAATCAAAAAGAATGAATAACAAAGATCTGTGTCTTGGCAGAGAGCGAGAGCAGCTCTGCTGTGAGTGGTCAGTAAATCCAAACATCCACAGGAGACCAATCACGGACCCACCTGTTGCATTCCACAGCAGCAGATAACCATTGTTTACATTTTGTTGCTGAAACTTCTCAGCTTCAGCAGGAAAAATGCTAATGAAAGGATTTCAATGAAAAGATCTCTGCGAAAAAATATATTTACTTTCAATCTTAAAACAGTTGGGCAATTAAAATTCTAATCTAAATTTACACAGATCAAGTAATTACTTTTGGAAAGTGTTCTATAGGTGTTGCAGAAAACATTTATGGCTTACAATGGTCCAACAAATGCAAAAAAAAGAGGCTATGCTTGCAAAAAAAGCCCAAACCTTAAGATTCTTACTATGAATTTGAAATCTTGAAATAAAGCCATCTTTAACCTAAAATCACCTAGAAAAGTGATTGTAACATTTTTGTTAAAAGTCTAGATATAGGAAAAGGTTTCTGAAGTCTGATATCTAAAAATGAAACAACAACTATTTAATTTACTTTGGAAAATGCTTTTTTTATTTTCCATCAAAAACCAGTTGAAACACGCAAGAATTTATCTGCCTTCAAAAGTCACTTTGAGCAACAGCAGTAATCCCTTCTTAGATGGAGAACACTGAAGCTACCTGTAAACCAAATTGCATTTTCCACAGCTGACAAGGCAGCTCAGTGTAATGGAACCCAGGTGTTAGACTAATTTCTAATTTAACCATAAATGAAGAAAAGAAAAATATAATCCTCAATGCAAGTTGTTGTGATATTACAGAATCCATCATAATGAAGAAATGCCCCCGCTTTGCACAAAGGTTAACTGTACAAATGGCATTGCATCAACAGAAATGTTAATGAGTCTGTGTGGCAGCAGGTAAGCAGGAGCTGGCAGGAGGAAGCTGTTGTGGTAGGCAGATAATTACAATGGAAATCATGTCTTTGATAATGACTGGGATTCACATCACATATCTTTTCAGTCACAAGACAATTTCGCTCGCTCTGTTTATGGTAATCTATGGGATTATTTGACAGCAAGGTGACACTTTGACTTTGGAACAAATTTCTTTCATAGACAGCACAATTACTAATATTGTGACATTCAATTAGACATATCACTGATGTATAATTTTAATTTTAGAAAATAGACAAACATAAGATATATTTTTCATTAGTACATGAAGTTCTTTTGGTTCTCAATTTGCTTTTCATCATGCTATTGCTTTGATCTTACTAATGTGTAGATGTTGGGAGAAATTTAAAAGCTGTGAGTTTTTAACCATTCAGATGCAGGATCAGTAAAGTAAAAGAAAAAATTATGCAAGCATGCAATTGTCTTAACAAGAAGGAAAACAGATTTCCAGGCAATGTTTATCTGTTTGTTATAAACTCTACCATGTAACGACAAATCTGTAATGTGCTTTTCAGGAGGAAATTCTTTGTAGCAGTAACTACACATACTTTATCATATTGTATGCCAAATCCCCAGCTAACCTATTTACCTCAATCTCAAAAAACAGTTTAAAATAGGAAAATATTTAGGTGAAAAATCAAATCTCTGTGGCCCATTCTTCCCTTTATGGAAGGAATGTGAAATTACAGGGAAAGGACAACATTGCCAACAAATGTGGTGAGTACCTCTTGAAGTCCCACCCTGCCCTTGGTCTATGGCAGTAAGCAGGATGTCACTCTGAGTATTTCCTTGCAAGACCAGAGATTACAGCACACCACAAATACTTGCACCTAAGTGTTCTATAGTCACAAGTGATAAAATATATACTTTGGTAAGCAGAGTTTTCTGTTTGAAATTCTTCAATAAATGGTTTGTGCAAATGAAGTTTGGCTTCTGGGATGCAATGTGTCTAGTCACCTAAAGCACCTTTTATTGCTTCAGTTCTCTGAGCACCTCACCTTATTTTACACAACTGCCTCATCTGAAATCTCTCTTGCTCCATAAAATTCTACCTTCACAAATACAGCATTGTAAAGTTTAAATTTATGGGGAGAAAGAAAACAAGAAAGGAGGATACAATGAGGAGTATGAATATACCAGAAGCAAAACTTTGGTTAGAAGACAAAAGCATCTCTGTAAATACATTGCCTTACTATAAGCATGGCTCTTGCCCTACCAGTGATCTCCCTTCTGCCCTTGATGTAGGTTTTACAATTTAAAGTTACATATCTGCCTTCTTTGTAGCTCTGAATCTGTGTGAAATATTTGTTATTATAAGTTATGGGATCTAAGTATTCATCAAAGAACAGTTATAAGGAACATTAGTCACTCTGCATCATTCTTCTATTGAACTTAGGTGCAAACTTTTATTCAGAATTTGGATTAGAAAAGTTGGCTTAGGTAACTTATTTATAGTCATGATGTGGAAAAAACCAATTTGCCATCAGTATCCTATTATTTCCACTTCTGTTGAGAAATTTGTGACTTGAATGAACAAAACCTAGGGCCTTAAGAGGATGTTGCTAGAATTTTTTAGACTAGCCATGTTTTTCGCTCTCCAAGGAGACAAGTCACAGTCATAATCATCTTACATTTGTAGAGGAGTTTTCGTGCCAAAGAATGCACAAATGCTTCAAAACTTGACTAACTACAAACATGAATCTTACCATTCACCATTAAATACCAGCAGCCTCTGTTGTGAAAGGTTTTTAACAATGCACTGTAAAGTTCGCTTTAGTACAAGATATGGCTGCTATAAAGCAGGAGGAGTCTCAGCAGGCAGACAATAACACTTTAAATGGAAATGCAAAGACACCGCTGAAGTTAACATACTACTCAGGAAGTGTGTCACATCGATTTAATGACCTTCCTTTTGTGTTTTGAGAGGACCATACATGCAATAGCTCACTGAGCAAGTTCAAGTGCACTTGATGCACTCAGGGAACTGTTCTCCAAGGTGCTGAGTACTGTGGTTCACAAGGCAACAAATAGTAAGTCTGTAAAAATGACAGGATTAAATGTAAGTAAGTTCTTAAGTGCTTTACTGATTAGAACTTCCAGAGCTGCACAAAAGAGTCTGTGTCCCTGAGAGTCTGACATTCACATCTTGAAAATAGGATTCCTGAAGAAGAGAAATAGAGGCAGTGAAAAGGTTTGGATTTTTTCACTGACACAGTTTACAAGGCCAGAAATAAGTAATTTAATCCTTTCTCCAGCCCATTCCTTTAGACTTTTCTTTATAAGGCTACAGCTGAAGAGGACAAGGGTTCTGTTTAAAAAAAAATCAAACAAAATGAAAACAAACACACAAAACCCTACAAAAACATAAACAGAACAAACAAACAAAGGAAAATAGCACCAAAACCCCCACTTAAACCATATCAGAAGAAATTTAAACAAAACCTAGAGCTCTAAAAGACTTCTACACAGCTGTTAACATAACTATAGAAATGCTGGTTTCCACAGACATCTCCAGCGATGAAACAAAGATTGCACAAGAGGGAGGTTTACTCTAAGCACTACTTTAAGAATTTCTCAGGCAGAAGCACATATACCTGAAGATGGATAGCTGCCACCATCACTGCTGCAGGAGGGAATGGAGAGAGTCGACAGCAGTTTCATGAGACTCTCAGGAGATAAGGAGCATGTCCAAGAGTCTTGAAGAAGCAAGAAAGAGGGTCATCACAGAGAAGGGTGATTTTGAATAGGAAAATGTATTATCCTAGTGTTTTCTTAAAGTTCACCTGTGGAGAGCTTGGTTCAAACATGGCTTAAAGAAAGAGGCCATGAAAATATACAGCTGATGGAAAAGTAAAAGACAGCCATAAAGCAGCAGTTCCCAAGTCTATTTCTGTAAAACCTCGGTTCTCAGGCACATTTTTATAAACAGCAGGATTCTCAGACAGTCTTCTCATAACAGGTAAACATTCTGTCCTTGGCTGGTCTGGGAACAGACTTGGAAGTTTTGAGAACTTTTCCATATCAGGGTGAGAACACAAATCTTGGTTTTAATAAACAAACCAGAGGTATTGAAAACAAAGGAAGGGGTTAATGTTTTCTCTGTAGCCTATCGTGAGCTCAAGTTTTGCAATATGTATGATCTTAATTAACGCGGTTATAAAAACGTGCCTTTTGGATCAATAAATCTGGAGTCGATGCTCATCAATAGGATGGTCGTCTCCCTTCACTTCAATATTCACCCATGGTTCTTCAGTCACCCTCAGACAACATGGGATCATCTACTCTCAGACACCCAACCTCTGGCACCAGATCTGTTGCCTTTTATCTCAGCATTTGGATTGGAGTTAGATTGCTTACATTAACCACATCATGAATGGTGACAGTTATGTGTCTCAAAAAAGGTCTACAAAGGCCAATGCGCCAAGACAAAAAGTAACTAAACTAATACTAATACTTCCTAAACATAATACTTTCTAAACATAATACTTTCTAAGATGAAATCTAAAAGAAATGTTAAAGAAAATGTTAAAATTTACTTTTTTTCTCCATGTTAAGACTTTAGCACTGCACATACAGTAGATACCTTACTTCATGGTGATAGAAATTACATGCTCAGCCTTCACTGAACGGGGTTAGCAGATTTCTAGAAAATATCTTCAGAAAAGTGCATTTTCTATGAGATAGGCATTTGAAAAGGCCTGTGAACAGTAAGATTTCTAAAAGCCTAACTGCATCAAAGACTCAGCTATCCAAGGTTCATTGACTGAAATCAGGAAGGCTTCCTGAGCCCATGTGTGAAACACAGAGCATCTCTTTATTTCTGAGCAGAAGTCTTAAAGGTTTGCCACCTCTTGGGGAATATTATGTCAGAGTATGGGTATTGTAAAGAAAAGGAAGGGGACACCCTTGGTATCTTTTGTTTTCATGGAGTAAGTAGAAATATGCAGGAATCAGAAAAAGTTGGCATATATCCAGTCTACTTCAGTTAGTGGCTGGAGGAAAACTCACTCCACTGGAGTCTCGGGTTTGTTGTTGCTGAAATGGCTCCTGAGGTATTAAAGAGTCTTTTTTTCCAGCCCCGTGACCGAAGAAGTAGTCGAGATTCCTCACTTCTGGTTTTTGGATTTTTTATTTTCTCTTATCTAACACATTGTTTTTCAGACCTGCAGAGGTCTGTCCAGCAGGTCAGGTTGAGGTACACCGACCACCCTTGGGGCGGTGTTATCTTTTTATACTAAAAGTACGTGTACTTTACTTAAAATAATTTTCCAATACCTATCACCTATGATAGGCAGTTTGCCTCTACCCTAAACCAATCCAGAAGTGCCACCATCACAGCAGAAGATGGAGGACAAGAAGAAAAAGAAGAAAGACAGGACATTCCCAGATTCCTCCATCTTGCCTCTTGAACCCCCATTCTAAAAACCCTAAGATCCTACGTTTTCACCCTGTGATAAATTCACTATCATTCTATTCAAACCCTTGTGGCTTGTAAGTTTTCACACAAAGTTGGTAATTGTTTCCATGGGTTAAAATCGAAGGCACAGGTGTCTTTCACCCCATGCCAAGGTCTCTGAGCCCCCTGCCAGGGTCTTGAGTCCTCCAGGGCAGTCAGAGAAATGTCTTGGGTTCCAACACTGGAGGAATCCAAAGAGCAGGAAAGGATATTAAAGTTGTCCTTTTAAGTCTGCTTTTACTCAGCAGTCAGAAAATGCATCAAGATGGAAATATGTACCTGTGACCTTCTTTTCTTGTATTCCCAGTCCTATAGGTAATTAGTCTCCTACTCCTCGTACCAGAAGGTCTAAGGCAGAAGGCGTGAAACCTGAGGGTAATATATATTCTGTGATACCAATGAATGCTCCAGTTCCCATGAATGAATATTCAGCCCTGACAGAAATTCAATTCAGTATCAGCATGAGGTCTGACAGGTAATCCCTATCCCCTGCCATGGTTCCTATGGTAAAGAAACATATTCCCCAATGGTTTCCCAAGTGCATTCCAGTAAAGTGTCAAATCAAGAGAGTAAAATGTGGTGAGACACCAGCTGGCACCAACAACAGTTTGGCATGGATGCAGGAAGTGTGAGGGCAGCTGAGGAGCAGAGAAGGACAGTAGGAGGAGCTGGGACACAGGAGGAGTGCGAGCGACACAGAGAAGATGCCTACAGGTATCCAGGTTTATACATGAGCATATGACTGGAGGTGAGAAGGAAGCTGTGTAAAACAGGACCTGGGGAAAGGGATTCAACTACTCACTCACATTCTGATCCTGGGGAATCCCTGGGAACTCCCAGCTGCCTCCCATGAGACCAGATTAAAGCTATCAGTGTAAAATCCAGTGCTATGGCATTAGGAGGTAGAAATTAAAAGAGGACACTTGGAAGAAATACCCCTTGTTCTCACACACGTAACAGCAGATTCATTCCCTAAATAAAATTTCATTTATCTTCTTCTTTGTGTACATTGGAGATGCACAGTGGGAGAAGGAAAAGGTAAGTAGTTATGAAAGGAAAAGAAGAAAGGCCCTCCTTTACTTGCACATGCAAAGTGTGGCAGTGCATCCCCCCATCTCCAGGCCTCAATATATTCTGAAAAATGCTTGCCAAGCCTCGGCCCTGACCAACAGCACCTGGGCTGGGCAACTGTTGAGCTTATCAGAAATACCATCTGCTCCCAGGAACCTCTGCTGCCTAATGACCTCCTCCCCATATTTTTTAACAACCTTGGAAGCTTTTTTTGCCTGAATAACAACTCAAGGAGAACAATTTTTTTCTCATTCTTTCAAAGAAAGTTTCCGATCTGAAGAGCGGACAAAATGAAACATTGCCATGACTAAAGCTGGCTGTCGTGTGACCCTGTTTAAAATGAGACCGTTTGAGCTGTCCTGTCACAGCAGGCTGTGACCAGCAACCTCCCTCTGAGCAGAGCACCTCTCAGAGCCAGCAAACTCTCAGGTTTGCTGTACTCGAAGGACTGCCAAATGACAATAGATCTGAGACCCCCACTCCCCGAGGCTCAACCCTTCACCCATTGACAGGACAAAATGCATCTGAAGGGGGTATTCCACTACCTTCAATGGTACTTTTTCATAGTTACTTTGTACAGACTCTTTATGTCTGTGTGCATGCAAGCATGCATATCAAATGTGGGAGAAATGCTGCTCTCCTTGATTCTTAAGTACTTTAGATTTGTAAGGAAGTTAGGCCTGTAAGTAAATTACTATTGTGATATAGCAAATCCTATATGAATTCTTTGACAAATTGTTTAAATTATGAAGTAAATTAGGTGAAATGTTGTTAAGTTTAAGTACTATCAAATTTAAATGCTGTTAAGTGTTATTGGACCCTTAGGGTTTGGATTGATTGGCTCTGAATTTTTTTTGTTGCTTTTCCTCAGTGTGCCCTAACCATCTAGTAAGTAGTAGATTAAACCTTGCCAACAAATTTTGTCATGCTGCCACTGTTATATTAAACTTGTTCTTACTGATGCCTTTGCTGGCAATTCTTTAATCAATCTTTAAAGAGTCTTTCATGATACAGATGCATAGGAAGAATCTGAGTAGGAAAGAGGAACAGGTGTAATGTGTTCATGGAGAAGTAATTCCCTCAAACACGGAGAAAACAGCAGGACAACAAATGGAGATGAAAGAAAATCATTCAACCCTGAAACATTCTGGGAGTGGGAAGGTGCCTCGAAGGGCTCCACTTTGCACTTGGAAGGAGTGAGGGGAATTGACAAAAGTGCCTGGATACTGGAGGGTCCCTGCCGGCCCTGCAGCCAGCATGCTGCCCAGCTGCTACGCAGCCTGCCTTGCTTCCAGCCCCTTCCCAAGCAGATCTCTGTCAGTGGAGAACATGGGTTTAGAACCAGCAAAGAACTTTTTGCTGAGAATGGAGGCTCAAACCAAGATGTCTCTTCGTTATTGGTTCCTTACTCAGCAGCACAGAGTTCTTTGTGCGTGCCCTTCTTCTCCTTTTCCCTACTTTCATCTTCTCCTTTTTCCTGCTGTCATCTTTTTCTTGAGAAAAGTGAAAGTAATGGTTTGTCTCCTAAGCTCTGAATTATTTTCTCATGATCCATTAGAGAGTTACAACTACAACAACAATACCCAAAAACCCCTCAAAAAATAAACCAAAAAACTCATAAAAAGTCAAAATCAAACAAACAAAAACCCCACCCAAACTAACCAACCAAACAAACAAAAAAAACCCAAGTAAATCTCTGTTTTCTAGTTTTCTTTTTAATCAGACATACAGGCAAGCTAAAGTATGAATGTTTATTAGTTAGTTTGGGTGGATTTCCATAGGATAATAATCTCTTGGTGCTGAATTCTTCAAATCTAGCAAGCAATAAGACTCCCTGACCAAGCCCTGAGAAATTCTGAACTTTTCTTTATTTCAGAGTTGGGTTTTTCTGTTTACTGATGATTTTTGTTGTTTTCACTTATACTTGCTACAGTCTCTAAAACAGTTTTAAAAAGCTACAATCAATATCTGAAGGCTCCTGGGGTAACAGACATACATCCATGCAACTGAGAGCTAGGTGCTACAAACTTTAAAAGAACTCTGCCAAGCAGCTATTGAGCGATGTATGTTGTCACAGCTAGCACTTCCTCTCTAGCAGAAATAAAATAACTGAAGGCTCTTTATTAAACTACTCTTCTGTGTAAAATTATGTATCTTTACTATTTTGACAGTGATGCCCTTCTCTTTTGGTCAAAACTTGATAATCTTTCAGATTTAAGAGAAAAAATTATAATATTCTGAAAATTCAGGCATGAGGAATAAGAGATTAAGCTAATGTAATTTCATAATTGTGATTACCAATGATGGGTCTTTACAGCTTTAACGTTTTGGTCTGCCACATGCATCCCAGCATTTATCTAAGTGTCCCTGTGAACACAATCACACTCCAAAACAGCACGGATGGCAAAAGTATTTCCATACATGTTTTGAAGATTTCTTCTAAAGGAAGCAAATATTCTTTAGAAACAGAAAAAAAAAAAAAAAGGAATTGAAATACGGTTTAATTTTGAACTTCTTTTAATATTAAAGTTATGCAAGTTTGATTAAACCAGAAATTTTAACCAAGAGTGAACTGCTCACTGAAGAACAGCTGTGTGTAGTCTGCAGCTGATTTTCCACAGCACTATGCTGTTCCACAGTCCTTCAGCTCCCTCTGCTGCTTATTCGATCCACAGATTTTTCATATTTGCACAGTTTTTACTTGTTTTTTTTAACCTCTGTTTTGATGTGAAAAAAGGATGCAGGTTAAAATTGCACCTGAAGCAATGAAATGATTGCTCAAATTGATAAACAGTATGTGCAAAGTTCCATGTAATTATTGTCCCTCCTTTTCTCAAGGAATAGAAGCCCATTAGACCATCTTGATTGCTTTCTGGTGACTTGCTGTGCATACATTCTGCCATTATAATTTGACTTGGTATAACTGAAAAATATCCGTTGCTTAAACTGACTTTTTCTGGATATGCAATTTCATTTCATAGAAATTATTACAGAGAATCAAAGAATCATTTAGGCTGAAAAGATCATTGAGTCTGACTGTTAGAGTAATGATGCCAAGTCCACCACTAAATGTGTCTTCTAAATACTTTCAGGGATGGTGACTCAACCATTTCCTTGGACAGCCTGTTCCAATGCTTGACAATCATTTCCATGAAGAAGTATCTCCTAATACCCAATCCAAACCTCTCCAGGTACACCTTGAGGTTGTTTCCTTTTTTCCTGTCACTTGTTTGGGAAAAGAGACCAGGCCCCACCTGGCTACAACCTGCAGTAGTCATACAGAGAGATAAAGCTTTCCCCAGACCCCCTTTTCTTCATTATAAAGAAGCCAAATTTCTTCAACTGCTTTTTATACGACTTGTGCTCTAGATGCTTCATCAGCCCTATTTCCCTTTTCTGATCATGTTCCAGCACTTCAAGTGAGGGGCTTGAAACTGAGCACAGAGTTCAAGGTGTGGCTTCACCAGTGCTGAGTATAAGGGGATGATCATTGCCCTGGTCCTGCTGGCCTCACTATTTCTGATACACACCAGGATGCCATTGACCTTCTTGGCCGCCTGGGCACACACTGGCTCATGTTCAGACAACTATCAACCAACACCCCCAGGTGCACCTTTCCAGACACTCTCCCCTCAGCCTGTAGTGCTGCACAGGCTGCCTTTCATAAACCATGCTGGCTGGGCCTGACTCCTGGTTGTCCTGTATGTGCCACATCATGGCACTCAAGATGATCTGCTCCATGACCTTCCCCATCTCAAAGGCAAGTCCAACAGGCCTCTAGCTCCCTGGATCCTTTTGACCCTACTTGTAACTGGGCATCACATTTGCTAACCTCCAGTCAACTATGGCCTTCCCATTAGGCCACGACTGCTGATAAATGATGGAAGATAGTTCAGTGAGCACTTCTGCCTGCTCCCTCAGTATCCATGGTTGGATTCCATGCAGTCCCAGGCACTTGTGTCTAAGTGGTGTAGCAGGTCACTGAACGTTTCCCCTTGGATTCATTCTGCTCCCTGCCCCTGTCCCTCACATCAAGGGGCTGGGATCTCAGAGAACTGGTCTTACTACTAAAGACTGAGACAAAAAAGGCATCGAGTACCTCAGCCTTTTCCTTATTGTTACTGTTTCCCCTCCCATCCAATAAGGCATCCATAGTCTCCTTAACCCTCCTTTTGTCACAAAGGTACTGATTGAAACACTTCTATTTTAGGCAATAGCCGGATTAACCTCTAGCTAGGCTTTGGCCCGTCTAATTTGCTCACTGCAAAACCTCATGATATCCTTGTAGTCCTCCTGAGAGGCCTGGCCTGTCTTCTAAATCTCCTGTTTTCCCTGAGCTCCTGCCAAAGCTCTCTGTCGGGCCTGCTCCAGCCCCTTGACAATTTCCTTCTTGAAGATTGTCCAACCTTCTTGGACGCCTTTGACCTTCAGGACTGCCTCCCAAGGTACCCTGCCAACCAACCTCCTACACAGGATGAAGTCTGCCCTCTGGAAGTCCAAGGCAGCAGTTCTGCTCAGGTCCCTCTTTACTTCTCCAAGAATTGCACAAAATCAAACATTTTGTGATTACAGTGCCCAACATGGTCTCCAACTGTTTCACAGTGATCTACTATGAAACATACTATATGTTAAGATACACTATGAAACATACTATATGTTAAGAATTGTGTCTTTCTACAATTCAATGTTCTCTTTACTAGCAATATTTCCTGTAGATATGTTTGAATAGATTTTCATAATTAAATGTTTGATGTTCACCAATCAAAAATATTAAAGAAAAAAAAGCAGATTGTATACTTGCATTTTCTAGTTTTTATTGCTATATTTTTCATTTCTAAGTAGACTTCATAAAGCTTATCCCAGATAGAAGACAAATGTATATAATCAAACTGTGTATTGGTCAAAATACAATATAAATGCAAACACACACACATTAATTAAAGCAGAACTTTGGTATAAAAAACCCAGCATCATACTGATTAAAATGGTGACTTGAAAAACAGTAAAGGTTAAGGGACTATTAACACATACTATTATGCTGATTTCAAAGCATCTCTGATCCTCAGAGGATTTTGGAGACTCCAGGTCTATAGAGACTGCATGGATAATGGGAAGCCTAGAATTCAATGTGTAATTTTCTCCATAGGTATCTACATTATTATACCCAATTTTTTCTGTTCAGATATTCAGCCATGAGATTATGTCAGTCACTGATGAATTACCCCAGAAAAATAAGATTATGAAATCTCCATTTGAAATTCTGTAAAACTACTGAAGAATCTCAGTCAAGACCTAACTTCAAGTACAATGGGGATGACTTTCTGAGGGATCTACACCAATGCTTAGCCCCATAAGCAATGGTTCCTGTAGGCATGAATTATGCTACACCTGGAAATAAATGCAACCCATTCATAGCCCAACACAAACAGAACTCCTAATCAGGCTTGATCAGCTTTCTCAGGCACTTTGTGTATGCTACGCTTTGTCCTTTGTGAGGACTGTGCTTAGGTTTTAATCTTAAAGTGATGAAACTGATCAGGAAAAGGCAACACACTGTTGTCATCTTCAGGCACCTTGTTCCTGAGTGACACCTTAGAAGCACGACCAGTGGGCTGGAGATTTATCACATGACTGAATACTTCCCAGGAGGAAACTACAGAACGATGGTCAGATCCAAAACATTGTAGGGATGTGAAATAAATAGGTGGATTGCAGGAGCCCAAGTCTACAGTAAAATAAGGGCCCTGTCAAAGGCTGCCAAATTCTGGAGGTACTTGGGATTACCTCCTCCTTTCAGCTGCAGCATGTCAGGCTCTTGAAAATGGTGCATGTGCTGACATTTCCCTTCCAGAGCAGCTCAGTGCCTCACTGCAGCTCAAGTCCCACCAGAGTCTGCTGCCCCACTACAGTCAAATTACGTATTGCCCGAAAAAGCTTCATACGTTGACAGTCCTCTTGTCACAAAACATTTTGGAACACAGAACAGGAGAAGGCAACACTGATCATCATACCTGGTCCTCCAATACCAAAGACAAGGAGGACATGAGCAGCATATTCAGGGCATAAAGGACTCAAGTCACAAAAGCTTTCCCACCACTGGAAATGATAACCACCCAAGAATTTCAGGACGTGCTCAAAAGCAAATGTGGCGGTTACTAAATTTTGGGTTTACCCATAGTTATTAAATCTAGAGCATAGAGCTGCAGTTCAGGGGCCCATCTTTTAAAATAAAGTGATGAAGATTATCAACTTCATTACTGTGTATCGAAGACAGGGAAAACATTAAGATTTTATGGAAAGATTTATTCAGTGGCAACAAAATTTCAGATACCAAGTCCTAGTCAGCCAGAGTGAAAAAAGCACATTGAATTGTATTTGACAATCATTTGGCATACTGAATTATCTTTCTGGAATAACAGGTGAGCAAGCACCATTTTTAGTCTTGTTCATTTACCCCATTTACTTCCATAGAAGTTGGCTCACAAAAAATATCTAAAAAATTAATTAATACGCTTGATAGATTTGCCCTTTCCACATGCACTGTGGGCATGGACTGTAACTCCAGATGTTACTGAACAATCAGGCATTAATGTAATTCCTCACGCGGCTTTCCCCTCCACCCTTACAAATTAGCAGTATAGCGATCTCTGTTCTGAAAGTCTCTGTAAGCACGTTTTGCATCTGCCTTGCTGTGTGGGATTCTTCCAAAAGGTTCCAGATCATTGAAGCAGGCATCAAAAACTTCATCCACAGCTTTTTCTGCGGTTTCTTTGCTAACTTTTCTAACAGCCAGAATGGAACGAATTGCTCTGTCTCGTACACAAGTCTGAAGTGAAAAAAAAAAATCTGTCATTATTAGCGCAACTTTTTTCCACATTTTGTATCCTACTGTATAGGCAACAATTTTGTATGAAAGAAGAGTCAAACAGTGCCTGTAGTAAGCATTGAAGTACATTTTAGTTCCATCCTGTGTAAACAATGCGCTTTAGTTTTCCATGTACACATAAACCATGAAATAATTAAAAGACATTCCTTAGAATAGGAATTAAAATACAATTTGGCATTATTTGTAGGTATTAAGTATTTGTAAAACTTGACCTGGACACAAAAAAAAGGTTAGAAAGCGACAAACACAAATACCACTTAGGTTCTTTACAAACTGAAATGCTGTGAAACAATGGAATGACTTCTTTACTGGCCTTAATTTTGATACTTCTCTTCATGGTAACTTTTTCTTATAGTTTGTTTGCCAAAAGACCAGAAAATATGTAAACATCATCTACAAGCTAAATGCCACTCTAAAATGAGCAATTACTTGGGTCTCAATCTGTAGACTTCATTACTATTCACAAAAATAATTCCTACAAGACTTAATACACATGCTTATTTAGAAATCTTCTCATTTTGCTTCCTTCAGTTTTCAATAACTTTTTAAGAGTGTCAACCACTTAAAGGGGATAAGGTATTTCCACTACATTTCCTGCCATGGTTTTATTAGCCATCCATTGTTAGTGGTAATGCTTTAAAACATGACTAAATGTTCAGGGATTTCACTCCAATGAAAATAACAAGGTGGGGAAAAAAACCTAACATTGATCATTAAGGGTTAGTTAAGTGGAAACAGCAACTCCATAGCATCTATTTCTTTTTCTAAAATTTTCAGCTATGAAAGCTCAGAAGGCTAAGACCAAGTAGGTAACATAATAAATTATTAGATTTTAATAGCCACAGTTTTTACCTGATGGTGCCCTTTCAATCCAAATTTAAACCTGGCTATTTCATTCATCAAAGTACAGTCTCCACTGAGATTAGCAGCTCGAATCTATTGAGAAAAATAAAAAAATCACAAGATCAGAGAAACACATGAAAATACAAAGCCCAAGAAATTGTAACAAACATTTTTCTTCTACACTTCTGATGACTGTTGGTAGGGGAGATTCCCGAGGCCACTTTAGCTTCTTAAGCACCTGTTACTACCATACCCTCTACATCCATCTCAGCCTCAGTGAACAACAACAACCTTCAGGTTTCTCCAGGAACTACCTCTCACACATCCCTAAAATATAAATAAATGAGCAGTAGAGATTATATGTATGTATATAGATGAACTGCTAGAAGAACATGGGAAGTAATATTATTCTCCCCAATCTATATCAGAATCTGTTACAGCAGTCAGGAAGAAAGGCAGATACCTTCCAAAGACTACAGATGCAATACCAGAAGAGCTGTAACTCATTTGTTTTGCAAAAACCTACATTTAGATGAACATGTATGTTTTAGCTTAACTGTCTTGTCCTCTACACTAGAATTTCTTTTGTCTGCTAAATATTTTACACCCTACACAGTCTGTTAGGAAATGTAAATAAATCCTGATTTCCTATAATTAAGTACCAGAGTGAAAATAAATGCATGGAAAATATGAAAAAGAAAGAATTAGAAAAGCTGTCAACAAAAAAAGTAGATACCATAAAATTAAGTAATCAAAATACCTGAAATGAACAAATAATCCTGACAAGAGCAAGAACAGGCACAATCTTGATTTATATAAAACTTATGTTTGAGGTTTACATGCTTTATTCTGCACTGCGGAAATGCTTGGATAAAAAAAATAAAGTATATGAAAGTTAATAATTAAGAATTATTGTGTTAGGTTTACATGGCAAAGTGTTGGCAGTGAGGGGCCTCCCATTGTGGTTTCTGTGAGACTGTAGAAGTGGCTGAGCCTATGTCAGACAGAGACTGTTTTAACTGGTTTTAAAACAGACCCACCATTACTGGTGCTGGTTGGATCTCTGTGATGACGCACTCAAGAAAGGACTAAAAAACCTACAGGTCAGCTGTGAGACAGAGGAGTGATGAAAATGTGAGGGAAACAGCCCCACAGACACTCAGGAAGGATGGGGAGGAGGTGCTGCAGGCATCAGAGGAGAAGACCATGGAGACAGAGGTTGTCTCCCTTCAGTCTGTGAAGGAACACAGTAGAGCAGATATCCACACTGCAGTCCAAGGAAGACATCACGACACGAGAGACAAACATGCCCTGAAAAAAGCAGCAGCCCATAGAGAGCCCACGCAGGAGTGCATTTTCTGTCAGGAACTGCGGGCCTTGGGGGTCCAGTGCTGGAGCAGTCCATTCTTGAAAGACTGTATGCTGTGGAAATAAGTCAAGGTGGAGCAGGTCTTGAAGAACAGCAGCCCAAGGGAAAGACTAATGCTGAAGCAGCTCATGAAGGGCTGTATTTCGTGGGAAGGGTCTCAAGCTGGACTAGGGAAAGAGTGCAAGGATGAAGGAGCAGCAGAGACAAAGCGCTATGAACTGACCACAGCTCACATTCCCCGGCTCCCTGTGCCACTTGGCAGGGAAGGAGAGAGAAGAATCAGAAATGAAAGAGTGAAGCTGAGCCTGAGAAAAATTTTTCTGCGACAAAATGATATGGATTACACCAGAAATAAAAGCATGCAGATTCATACACACAACACCTGTGTCACATACACAAGAGGAATCCCTCCCAGGATGTGCTCCATATAATTTCACCTCCTGAAGTGTCAAGTGTTAAGGCCCTTAAAACTCAAATATCCTCTGAAACCAGAGAATCATAGAATGGTTTGGGTTTTAAGGGGACTTAAAGATCATCAAGGTCTTATCTCCCTGCCATGGGCAGGGACACTTTCCACTAGACCAGGTTACTCAGAACCTCATCCAGAGGTGATGGACTCATAACTACAGTGTGCTAGCAGCAATACCACAATAACTCAAAAAATGAATGTTACAGGAAAAGACAAGTTTGTTATTAATCAAAAAAACCTAAACAAAACCAAGGTTACTGTGATAATCACCCAACATACCATGATTTACATGGGATAAAAAGAATTCTATAAGCATTTGATTACCATGTGAATGTGTTTTCACTTCTAAAAACTCTCTTATTTGTCAATAACCACTTCTTACACTCACAGTAATCACATTCTAGTTAGTATGACATTAACTTACTAATATTTGTGAAAACTAAGTATTTGTTTTCCGAACAAAACTATTTAGGTTGACCTGACAGAAAGGACAAAATGTATTAACAGGATTAAAACAAATTAATTGTGTGTAACAGACCATGTAACACAAAGCAGCCCTAATAACCAGCAATAATTAATAAAATGACAACATTAGAAGCATTTTAACTTACCTCTGAACATGCTAAGTGTTTGACATTTTTAAACCAGTCCACATGTGCACGGCAGTGATCAAATGCATGAATCAATTCATGTGTGACTACCCGGTTCATATGGGACTGCCGGCGAATGTTGTTCTGACACAGAACAATCTGCAGAAGAAGAGATATAGGTAGTCCTTTCACTAAGTTTCAACATCTCCCTTACTTCTAAGAGACACACCACAAGCAGGATTTAGGGTCCTTGGATTGATGTTTTTCAACATTAACAGCCTTATCATACTGAAGTATACTAGTTCCAATGCCATGGAACATCTTTCATTTCTCCTGTTTTCATGATTAACTCATGTATCAGTATGGGTAGATTTAATCCTAGCCACAAAACACTAGAAAATTGCAGTCCTTTGTAAGAGTACTATGTCCAGCACCTACCTGAGATGTGGCAGCATCAAAACCTCCACTGACACAGCCATCACAGTTTTCACAAGAAAAGTGCCGGTCATTGAAGACAGTGCTGAAAGGCCCAAACAAACAAAGTCACAGAAAAGAACTTAAAAATCTTCAGTCACTACTTATTGCAGTGACATTAGTACACAGAAAAAGACAAATTAGTTTACATACCAACCAGATTGCTTCAGAGCCTCAAGAAGAAGTCGAGCATACGGATCTAGAAAAACATTGCTGCAATCAATTTCTCTAGACAAAAGTTTTGAAAATCATCTATAAACAAAATATAAAGACAGTCACGGAAAAATCAAGAAAAGCTCTATACACGCAAATTTATACTTTGCAATATTTAATCCTATTGCAATGCAACTGGCATCTGTTACAGATCAGACTATGTGATATAGAATCATAGAACTGTTTGAGTTGGAAGGGAGCTTAGAGATAAACAAGCTCCAATCCCCCTGCCTTGGGCAAGGACACGTTCCACTCGACCAGGCTCCTCAGAGCCCCATCTAACTGGGCCTTGGAACACGCCCAGATGGTGCAACCACAGCTGCTCTGGGCAACTGTCCCAGTGCCTCACCACCCTCACAGTAAAAAATTTCTTCTGTGTATCTAGCCTAAATTTGCCCTGTTGCAAAACTCGTTATTCCTTATCCTATCACTGCAATTCCTGATGAGGAGTCTCTGTCTGGCTTCCACATATGCCCCTTCAGACACTGGAAGGTTGCTCTGAGGTTTCCATGAAGCCTTTCTAGACCCACTCCACCAGTTCCATCTTCTTCTTATGCTGGGGGCACCAGAGCTGGCTGCAGTACTGCAGGTGGGGTCCCAGGAGAGCAGAACAGAGGGGGAGAATGACCTCCCTGGATGTATGGCCATGGTCTTTTTGATAGCCCAGAACACAGAGTAAAAGCTGTTCAGGAATCAAGTCACTCCTGACATTGTATTTTATCTTAACCAAAATCAGCATATTCCTAAATCAGCAGCCGCACCCCGCCGCGCTGCGGCAGGAGGGCCAGGGCCGGGCCGTCCCCCGGACCCGCGGCACAAGGTCACCGCCGCTGGCGGCCGCGGGCGGCCCGGGCTCCGCCTGGCACCTCTCCCGCGCCGGGCCGGGCCCGCAGGAGGACGGGGAGCGCTTACTCGTTTCCAGGGTCAGCCTCAGCATCAGCTGGCACTTGTTGTGGAAGGTGAAGAGGCTGCGGAACAGGAAACTCTGCGGCTTCTTATTTCGTTCCGGGAAGAGCCGGTAGCCGAAATCATCCTCCTCCTCCTCCGCCCCTTTCTTCTCAGCCGCCGGTGGCGAATCCGCCTCCCCCTGCCCCATGTCCGGCCGTGCGGGCCCGCGCCGGCCGAGGGCCGCGGAGCCCGGGGCCGCGCCAATCGCCGGCCGCGCTCCCGGCACGTGGGCTAGGGGGCCGCGCGCGCAGGCGCAGTTGGCTCCTGGCGGCGAGGGCCCGCGCGGCAGGCCGGGAGCGGGCCGGGCAGCGCGGGAGGAGCCGCGGCGCGGCGCAGGTGAGGCCGGGGCGGGACGGGGCGAGCGCGGCGTGCGGTGCTCGGTGCTCGGGAGGCGCCGTCCCGCGGCCGCATCCCCGCCCCTGTGGGCCACGGGCGGCTTGGCCGCGCGGGGAGTTGAGGCGAGGTGAGGCGAGGGGAGCACAGCCTGATGGAGTCAAGGCCTCGCTTGCACTTGCGGGCGGTGCTGGGGCTCGCAGGGGCCTGCCTCGGGACCCGCCCCAGGGGAGCCGCTGGGAGCAGCCGCCTTCGGGCGTTGGGAGGGCTCAGCTCGCAGTTGAGAGTCGAATAAAAGTGCCCTGAAGGGTTTAAGGGCTGCGCCGCAGAGGCTGCTGTCAGTGCGTGGGTTAAAGGCGTCGCTAAGCTGTGTGCGGCTAGTTGGTAACGGAGCAATTTAATTTTATACACTTTAGCAGGATGCTTTATATTTGATGTGCCCCTGCCCAAGTTGCTCGAAGTTAACAGACTGAATATTACAGTGGTAATTCGGCATGGGACAACAGTTGAAGGTGGATAAAAATATAGTAAGCTGCTTGACTGAAAACGTGATGAAAGCTATGTATTTTTGGCTTCAATGAAAGTTGATTTCTGTTTTGTTTCAAATAGACCTAATGCATTGTTCAGGATAATTATGTCACCACCTGTGCCTGAGCTAGGGAGAAACAAACTGCTGCAGCAGGGCATCCACTCATCTGCTTATTCCTAAGCATTTAAAAACCTTTCTGCTTTGGTAGCATTAGTTCACTAGTAATTGTACAGTGGGTTTTTCCATCTCTTTGAGACCCTTGTCTGTAATTATGGATGGCACATTTTACCATAGAAATCATTAGCTTTGTCTGGCTCATAAATTTTTATATTGTTGTGCTACTAGGTTATTGCACAGGTGTGAAAAATAGTGTTAAATAAAGCATGTCAAATAGCCTAGATCTTTTTCTTCCTTAAAAGTTTTATGTGTAGTATCTCTACAAATAGCTTATTTGTATGTCCATGAGGCTTGTAACAGATCCTGAAGCTCGCCATCAAGAGGTTATAGTTAGCAACCATTCATAACTCTTTGTCTAAGTTTGTATTTAGCTTATCATGAGTTACTTAATCATGATTGTTTTCAAAACATGTTTGCTTCATACTTTGTGATTTTTGTGCTATGAACTGTACACATATGGGATTTCTTTTTTTTCTGAATTGTAACCAAAATTTTTAAGGTTACTTTTTAATTGTGACTTGATATTTTTGTGATAATAAAACTTCTTTCACTTAAGACAACAAAATTGAGATAGCAAAATCTATGAAGACAATCAAGTGTTAATAATTATTAAACAGTGTTGTAGGGACTTGCTTGCAATTTCAGGATTACCATTGACTTGTTGGGTGCTCTACCTTATATTTAGTTAGGAAAATGTGAATTGCTGTTTGTTATTATATAGTTTTATCGGAATAATATGGCTTCCCTTCATTTTTGAAAGACGTTTAAACTGTGTTTCCTCTTTAGTCTCTTAATGTTTAACGTTCCTACTGTGCTATTGGGAGATCTGACTGGCATGTAAGTCAGACTTGTTAATGTTGAAGTAGCTTCCTTCACTACATACTTCCAACTTCTTTTTAGAAGGCTTTTTTCCTTGAATTTTGGCAGGTTATGATGAGTGCACCAAGTAAAGCGATAGAGCTGCAGCTGCAAGTGAAGCAAAATGCTGAAGAGCTGCAGGATTTTATGAGAGAATTGGAGAGCTGGGAAAAAGATATTAAAGAAGTGGATTCTGAACTCAGGAAACAGAGTGGGGTCCCAGAAGAGGTAAGAAAACACGAGACCTGTGTCAACTCAGCTATTCATACTGTGATAATGTTTATAATAATTATGTTTTGCATTAGCAAAATTACATTTTTTTACTTAAAATATCTGAATAGAAGGCATAGAGTAATCCATGTGTTCTTCACTTGAAGTAAACTACAGATTCCTCTGTAAACTGCACCACCAACAGAGCTGTGGGCCAGTAGCACCAGAAGGTGATGAGGCCAGTAAACTTTTTATCAGTTCTGGGTAGATCTATGAGAATATTTCTGTTTGCAGCATCAGTATTGGTAATTTACTGCTAACATTTAGTATATTGAAGTGATTCTTTAGGGATACTCTGAAGACAGTTGTCTTCTAAAACTCGGTTTTATATCATACATGTAATATTTACTATTAAGTCTTTAAAGATTTATGCTTGTAGTTCTTAGTGGTTTTGTAGAGCTCACGAGAACAGCTTGCTGGATGGATTTCTAAAATAAAATTAGCCACTAGATACGTATTCTGTCTAGATACAGGTGTTGCAGATTCTTCAGTGCAAGTGATTTCCACACATCTGTTTTATAATAAGTTACTTAATTCTGTTTAGAATTTACCACCAATTCGAAACAAGGCTTTTAAGAAAAAGAAGAAAAGCAAAAATAAAGTCCCTTCAAAGATAACCTCTGAGGAAAACAAGAAAAACAAGATCAAGTCTTACGATTATGAAGCATGGGGAAAACTTGATGTGGTGAGTCTTAAGATTTGCTTTGTTGCCAGAGTCTTGTCCCCAGTTGATTCTGTGTTAAATAAGATTTTGTTCCAGTGCTGAGAATCAGTCCACTAGTCAGTATCTTACTGTGCTGGGTACTGTATGAACATAGGGTAGCTTTCTCCCAAAAAGATTGCAAATTTAGTATTTGGAATATTCATAAATACTTGGGTTTTTTTATTGACTGTGCTTTCATCTACCAGATTGAATTTTAGTTTAAGGGGAAAAAATAACCTGTGTTAACAATAAGCCTATTAAAAGGTCATAATTCTAGTAGAATATAAGACTAAGCACAACTGTCAGTATTGGAGGACACATTAATAAAATCTTACTTGTATTATTTTGCACTGTTAAATTACAATGAAGACAACATCTTGGTTTTTTGTTTCTGATTCCAGGATAAAATACTTGAAGAACTTGATAAAGAAGATAGTACTCATGATTCTGTATCTCCAGAATCAGACTCTGAAGAAGATGGAATTCATGTAGATGCTGAAAAGGCTCTTGCAGAGAAGGAAAAGGTTATAGAATTGTAGATGTTTATTATTGGTAAAGAAGAAATTTAGGTATAGGAGTATTTGCAATTTTCTTTTAAAAGATCATCTGCTGAGACCACTCATCTGGTGAAAGAATTGCCTATTTGAAAGTCTTTCTGTCTGCTTCCCTGCCCATTATTCCAAAATAGAAAATTCTCACTGCAGTTCTACTCCTCATTGTTGGTAGCAGCAAGCTTGGCATATTCTAATTAATGTATGTCTGTGATGACAAATGTATTGGTGATGTTTTGCTTTGAGAAGTTGAATGGCTGTGTAGAATTGCTATATAGAGCAAACTGGTTTTTACCTGAACACAATATCTGAATGCCCCAAACTAAATCTGCAAGAACTTAAAAATACTCCCTTTGTGAGGCCAGCACATCTGGGAATGGTGGGTGAACTTCGTTGCTTTAATAGCGGAAAGTTCATACTGCTTCAGTTTTACCTAATAGAGTAGGAAATAGAAAAAGATCTGTCTCAGGCTTTGTTGCCATAAGAAGGAAGCTAAATTGTGTAGCAGCTTCTGTCTGTTTGATAAAATTCTCTGTTTGTAAGCAAACACCTAACCCATCTGCCAGTCAATATTGACTACAGTAGTTCTAGCTTTGGTTTGGGTTTTTGTGGGTTGAGTTGTTTGTTTGTTTATTTTAAATTGTCTACATGGATGATATTTGTGTTGTATTCCTGCTGCTGTGG